>NC_139350.1:6634326-6664326 GCF_055883805.1 Amblyomma maculatum | reverse complement strand
TTCCTTTAATCTTCAGTCATTTCCCGCCTGCGTACAACTTAAATGCGAATGAAGCTGTATGAACAGTCACCGTTGCAGGTTTTCCTGTTGCACTTACCTCTGTGATGCTCAACGTGCTGCACCATTTCCAGCAGATTGACTGCGTTGCCTTGCTCGTCGACACCCATCCAGAATCCCGACACATTCCCGGAGCTCGTTGCTCGGCCGCACGAATACATTTCGTGCCATCCAACATCAGAGGCGTTCACCGCTGGCGATCGCACCCGTCCAGCAGTTCAACAGTTCAACACTCCGAGCGCAGGGCGATTCTCGCCTCGTAGCTTGCAAATCCACCACACTACACTCCTCGTCAGCTGCAGCAAATCCTCGATCACCACTTGCAGACGACGAACGGCACGAAGACCACTCACAAGCGTACCTCCCTCCATGGCCGCCGCCATTGCTGGGTTATCATAACCGCGCAGACCAATGATTTCTTACCATGGGAAAAAAAGGGTTTAAGATAAGAAAGCAGTTAGCGGCCGCACGCTTCTGCCCACATTAGAGATGGTCTCAAGCGTCCATTATTCCATACACGTCCATATTTTGCCTTTTTATTGCGTTTAAAAAGCCATACAAGGTGTTTATAAAGTTATATTTTTACTTTAAATAACAAGCTAAGAAACCACAGTAGGCTAACGGCAGCATAAATCAGCTTGCCTGTCGCCATAGTCTCATTAGCATAATTCGGGTACCTCGCGACTCGGCGAAATTATGGCAGCCAAACGTCAGCATTTTTGGTAATGGCGGCACATAAGTTGCATCATGACGCGTCAATTTGACGTAATCTAAATATCCTTGCGTATCACGTGTTTCACGTGACATAGCTCCAGCCAATCAAATTTGAGCATCCGCTCCTTCCCAGTATGCCATTATTTTCATCACATTGATTAATCGAGTGTAAGTGTCCTCCAAACCACCATCAGTAACTTTGCTTCCACTCCAAAATCATTCGTATGTATCATCCAGGCAACAAGAATAGCTCCGGTTAAAATCAATTATCACGGCTACGTCATTTTGACGTACCCGCAAAAAGTGCTTGCCTCAACTGATGGTTTCGCGCCACATGTTTGAAGCACGTGACTCATTTCAGAGCCAATCAGAAAGGCAATATGGCGCCGCCAGGATGGCGAATATTGAGGATCGGGCCCCATGATCCAAGCCGTCAGGGTGGCTGCGTCTCGACCGTGTATAGCCGTTGTCATGGCAACCGCCGCAGCTGGGATGGGGCCTTGCGGCCTCGCCGCCTCGCCTTGCCCGGCACTTCGTGCAGTTCGAGTGTCTGCGAGGGCCGTGTAGGCACCGGCGCTCCGCCACCATCGCAGTTACCCGCACTATGTACGCCGTGTGCGCTGCGAATGAGGTCCGTTTAAAGGGAAAACATCGCAAACGAAAAGTAAACATGGGCGCCACGGCTGCAGCCACCATGGCGCCGGCTCACCGTATGTGGATGTGCGCAAAGTACTAGGCAGGCGGAGATTGTCGGGTTACATGCTGCACGATGAAATCTAAGATGTACGCCAGGGCGGGAGACTACCCGCTTCACTTGTTCAATGTTCGCAGCCGAGGCGAAAATTTGCAACGCAATACATGAACCGCTAATAAGCAAAGCTCAACGCCTAACTCCTCACATATGTGGCGGAGCTATTTGACCTTGTGAACCCCCAGATAGTGGTCGTCACGGACTATTTTAAAAAAGACCTTAAAAGAAACCCAGAGTTCTTACAAGGTGCCGAAGAAAGATTTCAGCTGGAGTTGAATCAGCTGCAACCTATAGTACCACAACAAGTGGGGAAACAGCTTAGACTTAGTCCTTCAACAAACTTCCACCTAGTCAAATCACGAAATCGACGGAGTGGAAACCAAGTCACTCTACTATACAGCTCATCGGAGTGTTTTCATTGGTATAAAATATAAAAGTGTAGTCATTACCTAAACAATGTGTCTTACTTAAAAGAGAAGTCTCAGCGTAGCCATTGCAGATGAAGCTAACGCTTTTTACCAGGTTTAACCATGCTAAACCATCAGCCAATTTTTTAGTCGCTGTTTTCGCAGGCGTTTTACGGCACGCCTCGCACAGGCACTTTATTTCTATGTAAACACGATGATAGCTTACATTAAACGATTCGTTTTTGCTGGAAGAAGGTTCCTTTATAGACCTTCACTCCCGTCTTCAGGAGCGCCGAAAAGTGATACCTACAGGGTGCTTATCCACGGCTGCAGCAACGTAGAAATCACTTTACACTGACCGCGTAGTTACGCTGTTCTTGTCGTGGCCAAACTCCCAAAATATCAAAGAGAGCTCTTTAAGGTAGCAGTCTGCAGTTACAGTCGAATGGAATGTGTGACGTAGTTCCTGTTCTACGTCATTCCTCAGTCAGCTCATCTGCCGATTATGCAACCAAGAATCGATGTTGGCGAAAGGAAGGCATTAAGCGGTTCTTTGTCAGACGAGGCAACCTACCCCAAGAGGCTTCTCCAGTGCCCTCCATAGCTGCTTGTGCAGACGACGCCTGTCCCTTTGTTCGGAAATTACGAGAGTTGGACAGTAAGTGACATGAAAGCTCCTAAACTGTTTCGATAGGCGTTCAAATAAATATAAAACAGGCATATTTGTATGTTACTCAGTTTTACTACTGAGAGAGGCAGCGATATTTCATCCCGTGTGTCAATCTCTGTAGGACCGCCATAAGAATGGGTGGAAAGCATGGCACCCTAAAACGTGTGATGCCACAAGCAGCGTGGGCTCGCCGGCACGCTTTTTACTTCCGCCATGGCCTTGAACACGACAATCTGAATGCTTTGATCTCGGTGCCCATGATGGGCTATGGTTGATCTCATGTTTTTACTCAAGACGTAAAATTTTTTAGCAAGGCATATTCCAGGTAATATTCTGGCTGGAACACAATTCAATATATTTAATTAAACAAATCCAAACCATATACGATTCAGGAATGCCAGCAAACAAAATATCTTATTGCGTCTCTTCTTCTACATAGTATTCTAATCCTTAGCATTGTCCCCTGTCAGTCAATTTATGCGGTCAACAGCTGCTTGACCTGAAATGAAATGAAAAACTTTCTGGGCGCAAGTGGGTTTTGAACCAAGGCTAACTAGACCTGATCACAATCGCCGGCCAATGCATTGGAGAACTATGCCATCGTCTCATCTAGAACTGCCCTGCTCGGCCATCTTTCTATTTTATCCAGACATTGAATCATTATCTTGTTCCTTTCATTAAGCTCCAAAAAGGGCAAAGTAGCAGCCTGCCACTCGCCAAGCCTTCTTTTCTGTTTAGATATTGAATCATAGCCTTGCTCCTTTAACAAATACAAAAAAAAAAAAAGAAAACAATATCTGGCTCCGAACTCCGCTGCCGTATGGTCTGTCATTTACATTCCGCGGTTACGACAGGAACTTCACTACTCCCGCTGCGCTAAACCGGACTGCGCTGGCATGTTTGGTTGTTTTGCTATTCTTTCCGAATGCTGCTTTGTCGATGTGCCGCTTTTTCCAAGCTCTATTTTAACGTTGAGCTGTTTTATAACATGTGCTGCTTTGACGCGTGCGGCTTTTCCCCTGCGCTGTTTTGACTTCATGCTATTTGTTCCCCGTGCTGTTATATGTGTGCTGTTCTTTCGTGACCCCGCCATTAGGTGTTTAATGTTCTAATACTGCCATACTTTACGTAATAACATTAGCAACTCTCCCGATTCCGAAGCGCCTTTGAAAAACTCAGGCATAGAAAGTGAAAGAAGATGTACAATCTACGCGCAGAAGAAGAAGAACTGCAATGGCGGGCAGTCGAGATGTCCAGCCACCGAGAGAAAAAGGCCAGAAAAGAGAAAAGAAGGCCCGCTCCTCCTCGTCCCCTGCTAAGAAGAATAAGCCCCACCGCAAGCATTCATCGAAGAGGCGCCACCGCAAAAAGAAGAAAAGCCGTGGTTGTCCAGGAGATGACGGCGGGGCAGCACCCCGAGACGACCACCTTCTCGCCGGGCCTCCGACCACTGCGAGCGGTTTGAAGAACCCCTCGCCTGCAGCTTGTACCCAAAACAAGGAGGAATGCTCGACCATCCCTGAAGCCGTTAACACCAAAGAAGCGAGAGATGACAACCGCGGCGCTGCTGTTGCGCCAGAAAGCAGCACACTGAAGAGTTCTTCGCCAGAGGCCTCCGTGGAAACACCGCAGCGGCCAAGCAGTGAGGTCCTCAGTGCCCCCGAAACTCCCAGAAACGACCAGCCGACCACGAGTGCTGCCTTGAGTCCGGAGGAAAAGCACTCGACGGAGGCTCAGCCGCGTTCCAAATATCTCGTCAAGCTCAAAAAGCGTAAGAACACCGTGGGAACTTTCTTCGTAAATGAAATGTTAAAGGCAGCGATCAGAACAAGTTGTAACTTAGATGGTCCAGGAATGTCTCATCTGCACACACCGCGGGTAGCTGCTTTCTCCCGAACGAAGAAAGCATCGCATTGCGAATGTACGCGAGCAAACCTTACACACGTAGGGCTCCATAGCTCAAGTCTAAAGGTGCGACAGCAGAGCCGCAGCGGCGCTAGTCGAAAATGTCGGGAGCGTAGTAGAGCCATGTGCGGCGACGCGATAGCAGTGAGAAACGACTATCGCGCGTAAGATTATGCGAGTAATTGCCATGACGTCTGCTATTCTGTCTTCGCCAAAGCAGCAAGGCGTCATGTGGAAGGCCATGTGGAAGGCCACAACAACTTACGCAGAAAGAAGAATCTGGAAGCGCCGTGAAATTTTGCCGCTTCCTATAGCACTTAACATAGAAAACAGAGGCGCGAAGCTTGGGTATTAGAAAAACGCAGAATCAAGTCAGTATCTTCTATGCAGCAGTGTCAACTAGAGATGGGCAAAACGGCTCAGCTCACTGAAATTAGCCGGCTCACTTGAATGGCTCAACGGCTCACTTAAATCTGTAAATGCGTCAGGGTGACTGGTTCGCTCAGGGGCGAGACTGAAGTATAATTTAAATGCATCGTTTTTTAATGCCGTATGCGAATTGTTTAGAGTTAGCGAGTAGTCCTTTTTCTCTTGTTTTTTTATGGTTTGGGTTTCTGGCCCTCCCCCTCCCTCCTTTTTTACTTTACCTGTTTCGTTTTTCAAATATTCCTATAAACGGCCTTTTTTTCAACTCTGCGGCAGTTTTTCTCGAGGTCAACGCCTCTCTGCCCCTGACTTCTCCCCTTGTTTCCTTTATACCTGGTGACAGGTTTCTTCCCCGCGGTCTCATAGGCCCCTTATGCTTAACCTTTCTGTTTTCGCCGCCAAATACATGCGCCGACCATTATTTCATTCAATCATCCATTTTGTTTCTACATCAAGCCGCATCGCTCATGTTGTTTGGTTTTAATTTTCTAAGGCATCTGTTTCACATTTAGGGCAGACGACGCTCGGCAGTTGTTGTTTGTATATGAATGAACAAATGTTTTTCCTGCCGACTAGGCTCCGCCTGCTTGAAGTATACGAGAGCAGAGCTTGAAACGGCTGGCTATCAAGTTTTTCCAGAGAACATAGCAGCCGAGTGACACCGCCGCCGTGTCTGGAACGTTTTCTTCTCTTCGTATGCCGGCCTGATCCCCTCTTGCCAAATGCAGTTTATTTTTCGCATTTCTAACGAATGGCGCGCGCAATCGCGACATCGAGACATCCTACACTTAGCAGAAGACTCGGCTCTAATGGAACGGTTCCTCGCGGTTGACTGAATGACAACGCTTCAAAAGAACCGCCACTGAGTGAGCTCACTCTCGTTCTTTTGAAAGAGTGTCAATTAGAAGGCGGGGGGCAGGCTGCGACTCGCGCGAAAGGGCAGAGGGCCAGTCATTTTCTCGCATCGGTAAGATGGCGCTGAAATCGCACCGAGAGGGTGACCCGGGGCGTCCGGGACGGAACAGAATGAAAAAGAGCCGGCTCTCCAGAAGAACAGCCGCTCACTTTTCGTGAGCAACGGCTCACTCGCTCTTTTGAAAGAACCGACTCAGAAGATCCAGCTTATATTATTACTTATTTTGTATTGCGTACTCGCTCTACTCTTGGACTGATTCGAAAGCTGGCCTCCTAAAATGAAAGCTTGCCTAGCCGACTCATTCGCTGCTTTTCCGCGTTGAAGGCAATGCACTTTTAGCGGGTAACGTTAAATAAAGCAATGCCGCACCTAACTAAAGGCATACGATTTTTCAGCTAGTTTGTTTTGATCCATTCCAAATTAGTAGCGCAAGAAGATGAAAGGCAGACGAAGAGGCGACAAGCTTCCATAGCTTTGTATGCCTCAATTCTCGTGCTTTGAACGGTGCTTTCCAATTCACTCAAACAGTTTTGGCGGTAGTTAGAAGACCTTACAGCGCCGGAATGCCAGTTTTGCCTGCTAAGCGAGCCGCAATTAGCAAAATCATAGGCGTCAGTTGATTTACGGGAGCTCGCCGCTCTTAAAGAATTGCTATTAATGGCGAGTAAACGGGCAGTCTGTGATCATTGATATTGAAAAAAGCTTCTCTGCTTGTTTGTTCAGTGCTACTATGGTACGCTAAGCTTTATATTATTATCACACTGTTTAAATGCATGTTTCCAAGTAGAAAACCGCCCTCTTTCGCAATTCGCAGCGTGCACATGAAACAATCGCTCTTACGCATACCAGAGCAATGCTTCAACTGCCACAGTTCGGAAATATACAAGTGATTATTGAGTGCACTTAATCGATATTTCACGGCCTAAATATACCTTTCATCAATTGCATATGTGGAGAAGGGAGCACGTGTAACGTGCGCAAAAAAATAAGGCGGTGCGGTGCGTTCGCGCGCAGTCGTTATTACAAATGCA
Organism: Amblyomma maculatum; assembly: GCF_055883805.1. Lineage (NCBI taxonomy): Eukaryota > Metazoa > Arthropoda > Arachnida > Ixodida > Ixodidae > Amblyomma > Amblyomma maculatum. Next base: position 6,657,449 of record NC_139350.1, on the reverse strand, counting down.
ATGACACGTATCGTGACCGTATCTGCGAGTTTTCAGGGGGTGCGCACATGAACGCGCTAGCTAGAATGCTTCAGTGTGCTTAACCGCACTTATATAATCGCAAGCTAAATGTAAACCCATATAATACGATCTAGAACATCATGCGTAGAAAACGATCAGTTCAGACGGTTAACCTTTGTGCCGAGATTCAGAAGCTAGGTGACTGTGTAGGCAGAAAGCCAAGGCGTTCCTCGCAAGCAGTGAAAGTCCGTCTATAGACGTTACCTCGAGGTACGCAGGGGGATGTGATCGGTCACCTATGACAGACTCGTGCTGGGAAACATCGCTGTGCTGCTTTCTGATAATACACACTCAATTACTCCTCTTTCGTGTGATTGGCACGCCAAAAATGTCCTTCAGAAATATGCATTTTTTAAAACCGCCCATTAACCAGTAAATAGCGAAACAAAGCACATCGGCCTCCTTGCTGTTTGAAATTCTCGCTAGAAAGGGCGTTGGTTACTCGCTCTTCGGACGCCGCCTAGCCGAGGTCCCTGTATAGAGTCACAAAATGTGTTCGGCATATTGATTAGGGTTAGCTGTCCACGGTTGGCCGCCACCTTGATGCGGCGTATTATATCTACTGCATCCAAAACAATAGTGTGTGGTTCGTATACGCAAATGCATTTCGGTGGATTTGTCTCATATTGCCGCATTCTTAATTACGCGATGGCGTCAAATTCCCCAAACTCCGGCCTATGCAACGTCTTTGTGAGCGAAAACTCACGACTATGGCACTCGCAGGTAGTAGCTGGCAGCTAACATGGCCGCACGTTTGGCAGGAGCTGCCAACTCGGGTCTCCCCTTTCATATCGGAGGGTGACATCACAATCAGCCGGCCAGGATCCTTGCATTCGAGTTAGAAATGTTACCCCTAGGCGAAGAGACCACGCAGCATCTCCTTTGCGAGTGCCCTGCTTTTTCAAGCGAAAGTTATGCGCTGCGTTCGGCTCCGGACCATCTTGACAGCCGTCCTTTTACAGAGGAGAAAATCCTCGGCCCATGGCCACAGAAGGCGTCTAACGGCAAAGCCTTCAAAGCACTTATCTGTTTTATGAGAGACACAAACTTGATTGAGAAACTGTGACTGCGCTCCTCGCCGCCTTACCTTTCCTATCCTTCTCTTCTTTCTCGTTTAAACTCCTCATTCCTCTTCCCCAGTGCAGGGTAGCAAACCGGAAGCTTTCCTGGTTAACCTCTCTGCCTTCTCTCTCTTTCTCTCTCTCTCTCATAAGGCTCGGTTAAAGCGGGACTTTATATGTCGGTTTGCAGCCTACGCTATCGCGACATCCCCTAAATGACTAGCTTAAGTGTCCCCCATTAATTTTTCGCAGGGGTTGAGAAACCTTTGGGAATCATCAAGTCGCCACTGAAGAAGGACAACCAGGGTAGACGCCTATGGAAGTGGAGAAGCCCGACTCCACCGTTTCGAAAGCCATCAGCTACACTTACAAGCAAGGCAGACCGGCATACATGCTTCACAACAAAGGTACTAGTATACTCAAAAGTTTCTCAGCCCGGAAAGTCTACCCAACGTCGTTCTGGAAATTAATGGTTCCTTGCCTATAGATAGGTGCGCGTTGAGCTAGCTTGTCAGTAATTTGGGAACAGTAGCCGCATAGCTTTTTTTATACGGCTCTGGGACAGACTGGAGAGACATACTGCTCTAAAATGACATTTTTAGAAGTCACACTTCTGCGTTCAATTTTTTCTTGTTCTGGTAGAACTGTGCATGTCATGTTTCGGAGCGCCCCATTTCGAGGACTGTTCTATAAGTGCTCGGTGATTTGTACTACGAAATTACGCGCTGATCATTCACAGATATCGGCCTTCAGTTTTCGAATGGCACCATTCACAAAAAAACAACAAATGACTGTGTTCGGACAGAGTCTACTTGCTGCCAACGTCATGGGCATGTTGTGTTTCTATTGAGTCGGGAAGACGATCAGAGTTGCAATTCAACTAGAGGTTCAGTACACCTAATAATAAAAAAGTCCTTCGTTTTTTACACATTAATTTTTTTAATCTTTCAGATACCTTATTACCAGATCTAGTTTTAAACTGAAACCTTCGCTTATACCATATGTGTTTTCACGCACTCCTTGCGCTCACCATAGCAAGAGGAAAGACAAAGGAGAGAGTTAGCAAACGTTCATTGCGGAAAAAAAAAATCCAATTCTAGCAATGCTCTAATTGGGCTAGTTGGTGAACAAACGGGCTAGTTCGTGAACGAGCGGACAAGACTCACACTGAAGGTAGAGAGACAGGACACAAGCTAGACTTGCAACTAAATTTTACTCTGGAAAGGACGCATTTATACACGTTTACCTGTGGTTGCGTTAAGGGTGTTGGTGAATTCTTGTCTGCATGTGTTGGAACACTTGCACTTATGGTCGCCTGTGTTTATCGCGGTGTAGTTGTTCTTTATCAGTTCACGGTTTTATTGTCAGTTTCATCCATTGTCACCTCAGCCTGCCTTTACACAGGTCGGTTTTAGCCTTCACGTTGCCTTTTGCTGATTTCTTTGGCCACCATAGTCTTTTATTTCGTGTATATATTTTTATGTCATGTAAGGTTTATATTTTCATGTTCATTGTCACGTATGCATTTCATCCTTATCGATTTTAATCACTACAGCGAATTTTGTAAACGTGACGTTTTTAGTAAGCATTTTATCACATTTGGCGCGACTGCGACTGAAGGCGGCACCAGCGGAGCAAGTGAAGAAGGAGGATGAAGGAAATGAAGAGGGAAAGAAAACGAAACACGTGTTTAAATGCGCCAGAGTAAAATTCAGTTGCAAGTCTGAAAGCGCGCTAGATCAGACTGCGCTTCAGCGCTAACCACGGATGCAGGATCATTCGCGGTGTAACTGTCGCCTTGCATGACTGGCTCACTTACAAGCAGTAATATGTTACTGGTTACGGGTGTGTTTAGTAGCCGCAGTTCTCAAGCTTGTAACTGCTCTTCACTTAGTCAACGTTTGTCCACAAAGTAGTGGGGTGGACGGCAGAGGCTCTCGTCGCTTTTCAGGGAACGTCGTAGGTCCCTTTCAAGCATAAACTGTTTTGCCCGGCTACGTGGTTTCGTTTTTCTTCAGCGGCCCTACGCGGCATGAGCGGCGTCAACCTTATTAAGGAGGTCGCTTGCCCTGTTCACATGACCATTCATTCTTTGTTACGCTAAAACCTCAAGCTTGACTTCTAGTAAACATCAGCGCAAGTATTTTATGCATGCAAGTCACTAGCAGTATACAATTTCCAAAAGGTGTTTTCAAACATTTCCCAGTTATCACACAAGAAATATAGGGCCCCGAAAGGAAAAGTGTTTGTGCTCCGCCAAAAAACGTTTGTAGATGTAAACTTCTCTATAATTTAAAACTTTCTTTATAAACGTTTTGAGATTTGACAACAGTTGAGCGTAGAGTTTAGAGTAAAAGGCAGCGAGTAATGATACGCAGATATCGAAAAACGAATGAGTTATTTCTCGATACAGGAGCCAACATCAGCGGCCCCGTGTGTGGCCGAGACGTCGGAACGCTGCGAAGCTACAGGCGAACAAAATGAGCAACATGGGGAAAGGAGGAAGTCATCGGTGCGCTGTAAGTCGCAAAACTCCTGCCTGCAGATAATATCAGACGCAAATCACCAGTGTGCGTGCTCTTAAATCTTGGGTGTTAATTACTTTTAGGTGAGCTTTATATCTTGCAGCGCCAGTCTCAATATCTGAGCAACATGAATATACAATGGACTGCCGTTACATTTATAACAGTGAGCGTAAATTTTAAAGAACCTTTGTTTCAAACCCCCTACTCTACCTGTATAGAAAAAGAAAGCAATACTGGTCAAGAAGCCGTCACAGAGTGCGATGCGACAGACTGCATTAGTAGTACCTAGTATTTGGCTGCACGTTTCGCATTCATATTGATCGCCTTCATAATGCTCTCATATCGAATTCGCTATCTCTGCTTCATAGCACTGCTGCTGCTATTGGTGGCGTCTGGAAGAATGAGGAAGAAGGAGGGTGAAGGCTAAATGTACGTGGCTCCCTGCGGAGGGCATAGGCTTCCAAGAGAGAAATCCATTTGTATCGTTTGATACATGTAGTTGCACCTACTGGGGCGTAGAGTGCATCCCCTCCCACTCCTTATACACACATATATTCAGAGATCACTGATTTTTCACCGAACTAAGCATATATTCATAACGTTGTAAAATTGGCTTCTACGGCTTTTCATCAGGGCTAGTCAGAACAGGGTTTATCCACCACATTGGTTTCTTTTCTTGTAACCAATGAGTGGTCGCTGATCACAAGCCTCCATTTATCTCAGACAAGCAAGCCGTCATTTCTGTATCCGTAAAGCCAGGTGATTGGATCACCTGCAGCCCTCGGTGCTATGTTTAGAAACACGATTGTCCCGCCTCTGTCGGAGGGCTTGATGACCGGTATTGCTCGGCAGTGATCTTATACCGCTGCTTTCTTGAATTAAACCACGTTATGTCAAAGCTTTTTTTGCATTGGTTTGTGAGAATCCGTCTTTTCTAGATCCCGGAGGTTGCTTATATTGTTCTGAGCAGGTCGGTCGTGAAAGGTATTGGCGAAGCCGCATATTTCTGGCAAATTTTTGTAGGTGTGCCTATAAGCATAGGTAGTAGTTAGTAGTAGAGGTAGTAGTAATGGACTTTATTAAAAAAACAACACTTAAGCACCGAATACATCGATGTATTAGAAGGTGTTAGGTAGAGAGACGCGATCTCCCCACTGCTATTCGCAGCTTGCTTAGAGAAAGTATTAATAGACTTGCAATGAGAGCAGTTAGGGATAAGGATTGATGGAGAATACCTCAGTAATCTGCGATTCGCTAATGATATTGTCTTGCTAAGTAACTTAGGGGACGAATTGCAAAGAACGATTGATGATCAAGACAGAAAAAGCAGAATACCTCAGGTGGAAGTGGTTTATTATAAAATATCAAAAAGAAGGAAAATAGTGTTGCCGGCTCGGCAGCTGCCATCTCAAATTTGAAGCACCTGAGCGGCGGCCAGCGGGAAAGAAAAGGGGATGGGGAGAGGATATCGAGAAGTCCGATACGGCAAGATTCGGGCTGTCGGCTGAGGGATCCAGTTTCTCCCATCCGAAGCGACAAATATGACCTTAGGTGAGCCTCGCTGTGTGTGGCTTTGGTGTAGCATCGCGGGACACCGACTTTTACTAGAGTGGGTTCTCCAAATTCATTGCACATTATGACAGATGTCTCAATGTGGTGGGCGATTATGGTCGAAAAACCGGGAAAGTTGTACATTTTGATCATGATGCCATGGTGTTGGTTTGGGCAAATGTTTTCGTGTGAAAATAAAAGTCTAAACTTACTTTCGGAACGTCCCTCGTAGCAGCTTACCGGTATCGCTCAAGCTTAAACTATACAACAGTTTCGTTGTACCTGTACTCACCTATGGCTCTGAAACGTGGAGGCTAACGGAAAGGGTTCTACGTAAGTTTAGGACAACGCAGAGGGCTATGGAACGAAAAATGGTAGGTGTAACGTTAAGAGGTCGGAAGCGTGTAGATTGGGTCAGAGAAATAAGGCGAGGTAATGACATTCTAGTGGAAATAAAAAAGAAATGGCCATGGGCAGGGCATGTAGTGTGAAGAGACGATAATCGATGAAGGGTAACCAATGGAATACGAACGGAGGTAAGCGTAGCAGGGGGCAGCAGAAAGTCGGGTGGGTGGATGAGGCTACGTTCGCAGGGGTGAATTCGCAGGGGGAAGCAGCTAACACAGGACCGGCTTAACTATATGAGAAAGGCCTTCGCCATGCAGGGGGTATAATCAGGAGGTTAATCATGACGTCAATGCACTACTGGATGAGCATGTGCGGTTCTTCACCCTCAGCACCAAACCAGTCCTGCCAGGACCCGATCGTATGAGAGGGGCTAGAAAAGAAACTTGTGTGCAATGCAACCGGGAAGGAGAATAGTTAATGGGAAATATTCGCACAAGGAACACGGCTCTTGGAACATGAAGAATCGTGGCGGAATTTTTTAAGATATTGCAGTGCTCGTGTGATGACTGTATTTATCTATCTGTCGAAGGGCGTGATCCTCCCGTACAAGAAGGCTAGGATCAGGGTGGGTGTAGAGTATGCGGTCTAGACGAGCAGCATCGTACTCTTCCTTGATGGCCGCTTGAAGAGACACTCTCAACCCGCCCTTGAAGGGCCTGGGCCAGAGGATGAACGGTGCCCTAATAAGGGCTTCACGTTCGAGCTGGTTAGCCATCTCATTGCCGTCAATTCCCGAGAGGCTAGAGCACCGTGGTCTGTCTAGGGATCCATAGGAGGAAGACGGGGTAAGGCTGCGCGAGTATATATAGCCTTGACCTTCGTGTACAGGTGAGGGGGTTGTTTATTTTATTTTTTTTTTTTTAGATTAGACAGCCAACACAGATATCTCCTTAGGAGTCGGTGCAAATTATACACTGAGGCAAAGGTGGGATGTCGGTTGCTTTTCCGGGTATAATGTTGGGATTATTTTTGTTAGGCTTGCTATTTCAAAGAATTTTTTATTCTTTGCTGGCACACTGGTACGGGAACTTGCAGGTATAGGAGCTGAGTCGCTTTGGGAAAGTAAACTGTATAAACTAGAATAAACTAGCACTTTGGTAAATATTTGGAATTTTGTTGTCGAATTCAAATGACCGCTAATTTTGATGTTGCAGCAGGAAGCGGCACTAACGGCTATCTTTAACTTCATCTGTGAATAACTTTTATAGCCAGATTTGATACGCAGTGCGTGAACAGTGAATGAAGTAGCTTTAAAGACGTTAAAAGATCACAGGAGTTTTAGCACTCAGGAATATAGCTAGCGGTGGGTCCTGAAAGACGTCTTTTAAGCCCTCATTTTGCGCTTACCAGTTGTTTCATTTTGTGATTCACATTATTCGTTAATATTAAGCGTTTATTTATTAGGGTATACAATGAAACAGTATGCATTTATATCTGTGTCTTTATATATCTGTCTTTTAAGAATAACATTGTTTGCATTGATTGAGAAAGGCTCTGCAGTAGTTCGTATTTTACAGAAACTGAAACTGCCATCAAACTAAAAAGGCAGGTGTTCAATACTCATGAAAATATTTCAAGTCATTTTCTTCATATTAGTAATGGGTACATGTGCAAAAATTTAATCGTGGTGATGCCTGAATTGTAATTTATAAGCACAACTATATTTTTACTGAAACACATATATGTCACAACTCCTCAACGAGAACTGTATAGGCGCCTTTGATATATCTAAGATGCAACCGGCTTTCTTCGGAATAACAGAGATATGCTCTCATCAATGCTATGCAATGCTTTAGAGTTTGGGAGTAACTTTTTTCTTTTTTTAGCTCTTTTCTGAAGTAATTTAATTTGCCTCCTTCTTAAAACTGCACGAGAGACATGGATTTGAAGGGTTTCAGCATTGAACGCAAAATTAAAAAAGAATTGTCATGAAAATATGCAAGTCGCAGTGCTCATTCAAAACAAAAAAATTGCAAGTAGACCCGAGATGCCTTTTTCCTTGTTACGAGTCATGAATTTGCCTAGGGAGGTACTGCACTCGTCGGATATCGTATATGAACTTTTCGCGCTCGCAAGCGAGCGAACCAGAATGCTGCTCTGACCCACTTTTCATATTCCCTAGAGTTGACTGCAGCCTATCTCTCTTTGCAGTTGGTTCAGTAACCCAGTTAGTGATCACGCCCAGGACCACGAGCAACGGTAACGACAAAGAAATGAAGAAGTTATTCGCCGTAGTGTTCCTCGCAACATCAGTGGCAGCTACTAGCCTCTTCCTCATCTGGGCGATGTGGCCACATTCCAAGAATTTGACGAAACATTGCGACAGTTCAGAATGCCAGATTGCCTCAGAAGAGCTTTTCCGGCTCATGGACATCCGTGTAAGTCCATGCGAAAACTTCCACCGACATGTGTGCGGCAAAGTAGACGACAAAGCTTTCGGAAACACTGCCCTCGTAGCAACAGCTGAAGAGGAGATGCTAAATTCCTTCAAGAATCGTCTTCTTAGCCGTAAGGATACGGATATCCGATACCCTGTCCTGGACCAGCTTGTAGCCATATTCAAATCTTGCCATGCATTCGACAAAAACGCCCATCCGCTCGCTGATGCAGGCATCAAAGAAGCCATCGCCGACGTCACCAACATCCTGGCGACGAAGGATACAGTTGTCGCCTTGCGCCATGTTGTCCGGTTGTCTCTTCTCAGAGGGATATCAACTCTGTACAACGTCGGTGTCATCAGTCACGGCGGTGAACTGTGTCTGTATGTGTCCCGTGGAAAATCTCTTCATGAGAAAATGGGAGTGCATGATGACAGTGACTCGTTACCAGAATTCCTGGGCCAACTCTTCGACTACACTTTTGGCGGGCTGTGGAATGTTTCGCTGGAAAATGCTACCGCTACTGTTTCACTCCTTCTGAATTTCGACCTGCTATATCTACACCAAAAGAGCTCGTCTGAGGAGGCTGAAATGAAAGGCATTGCCAAAGCAGCATTCATGGAAAACATCGCTGGAGAGGACTGGCAGCATTTTGTAAACAGCCTACTGCTCCCTGACCTGAAGCTGCGAAACACATCCACTCTACTCGCAACAGAAATAGACGTCGTGAACTTTACCGTTGACGGATTCCGGAAAAACTACAACGTTGGCCTCATTTACATCTTAATTCAGATTGCTGTAGAGATTGGACGTTTCTACCAAATCCCGCCAAACCGCTCGACAACTATGTGTCTTCAATTGGCGGACGAGGTTCTTCCGCCAGTTTGGTCTACAGTGTTTAATAACTTGACCACCCCCTTGATGTGGGACCCATCAATACCGGAAGCGGTTTTTTTTAAAGTGCGTAAGGTATTCGCCGAGCACCCAGTGAAGATAGGCATAGATAAAGAAGATGAGAATCTGGTGGTCTCTCATATCAAGAGTGTTAGGCTCGCCGCGCACGACACCACGATGTCCACTTCATCCAACGCGTCCGTCTGGCACCCCACCGAAGTATTGGGATCGCCAACTGCTTTGCCCACGCTGCACGCCGAACTAAAGGCACGCGAAGCACGACGCCGTCTCAGTGATCCACCATCGGCTGAAGCAGCCTTCTTCGGCCACTATTTTCTCTCAAACAGCGTCAGGTACTCACGAACGCTTAACACTATTCAGCTTCCAGCAGCTCTGCGACGGCCACCCGTGCTCTACTCGGGCCAGGTTCCCATTGAGTTCAACATGGGAGTCATTGGCGTTCTTCTCGCGATGCATGTGTTCCAAGCCGGCGAGCCTCCCGAGAGCAGTTTCGAAGAGTGGTACCGTAGTAATGCTGTTTTTTTCCTGGACTGCATGCTGCAATCCAAGCTCCTGAGGGGTACAGACCATTTCGACAACGTCACAAAAAGCCGAGTTCTCCACATATTTATATGGACGTATTCCCTCTTGGTCGTGCATCGTGCGGTCAGGAAACATTACGAAGAGCAAAGCGAGGCGAGCAATTTTCGGCATTTTTGGCAGAGCGCGCAACAAATTCTTTTCAGAAGGTTCTGTCTGCTCACCTGCGGTGGAAGCTGGCGCAATACGAGTGATGAGTCTCGACTCGACTGTATTATACCCATCGCCAACTCACCTGAGATGTTTGATGCGTTCGGGTGCTCATCGCCTCTACAGTTTTCAGATACAAGTTGTCTTAGCCTTGAGTAGACAGGCAACAAGCGTACGTACCGTAAAAAATAATGTGTATGTTTCTTTCTATTCATCCTGCTACACTTAAGGCCTTGTTCCTTCAGCACTTCACGCACGTTTTTTAAATACCGCGCACCGAACTTTGGCAGACTGTGCTACGCCTAGTATGATTATTTACAACATAATTTCTTTTTGATTTTTTTAATAGCATAATGCTTTATCTTGAACACTGCTGATTTTGTGCCGCTCTTAAATGCTAAAAACTGAAAATATTTTACAACAGTTGTCGTCAGTAGTAAGAAGCCCTTACACGCTGCAATCGAAGGGAGCTGTGGCTACCGAAGGAGGTGTTCCAAGCTGTAGTTACAAAATGAGTGCGTGCCAAAATGAAACGGAGGAAAAGGCACCTTTAGCAGTAATTAGGAATGAGGGGTTTGGTAGTACCCACTAGATGCGGGTATTCGGGTTAAAATCAATAAAACAATATTTTTCGTTTTGCTACTGGTGATCTATTCTAAACCGAGACGATCGGCACATGATCTTCGTTTTTGATAAAAAAAATCTAGCCGTCTTTCTTGAAAACAAAACGTTATATGCACAGCCCACGATTATCGGTTTTCAATTTCCTTCTAGTGACAGGCGTCTCCTGTATGTCGGCGAGGACTTGTGCACTCAACACAACTTCACCGTAAAAGCAATCATCCAACGGCAAAAAACATACTAAACTTTTTGAAGTCAGAGACAGCGAAATCTGAGTCAACCGTATAGCACGTGATTATCTGTACACTATTCTTTCATGAAACTTGTTTTACACAATTGAACTGAATAGAAGAAAAAAAAAAACAATAGGACGCTTTAGCTTCGCCTGTAGGAGTTCAAAGCGATAGCATTATGGGGCTCCATTCGCATCGCCTTCTTATGCTTTTCAGCCTCACAACGACATATACTGACTACGCACTCCTTTTTTTTTTTTTTGTATTTAGTGCAGGGTGAAATTTTATTCCAGCCTTCATTTTAATCACCAATCAGATAACCGTCGTTTGGTTATTTCTTCCCGCTTAGTCTGTTTTTTCTCCGCTGTTTTACACCCCAATGTTTTGAAGACGATGGATATATAAGGCTTGCAATCGGGCCGCAGCTGGCGCCACCAGCTGCAGCAGCGCCGTACGATCGAAGGAATTTTCCAGTGAGCGCTCCACCACAGGTAAGCAGAGCGAAAATGTTCTTTGCTACTCGCTTAACTATTACTTCCGTAATTAGTTTCTTTCTAATGACGCACGCAAACATTAGCAGTCATCTGACAATGCATGCATTAGGTCCACCTTTACTCGGAAAGAAGCAAACCGGGTTTGTAGAAGTCATTGCGTTCTCACCTCGCACTTCAAAGGAACCGTGTTCGACCCCGTGGTTCGCGGGAAAACTTTACTTTATTCTTTACTTTACGTTTACTTCATTCTGATCTTGGCGTAACAATAACGCCGACACCTGCGTTTCTGCGAAGCGGGGCCCTTATACCCTCTTTACACGGGCAGAGTTAACCACGGGTAGCGTAACTGCGGTTACACGAAACCGTGGTTAGCCCATTTACACGGCAGACCAAACCATGGTTGCATCCCTAACAGCGGTTATCGCAAACCGAGTATGGTGTCCTCGGTTTGCGTCGTTAACAGAGGTTATGGTGGTGTCTGTTGATGGACGCTGCTCGTCGGCACCCGAGTGCGCGACGCGTACGAGCATGTTTGCTTCAACAGTGTACTCGTTTGCCCGTATTGAATAGGCGGTGTCTATTGTGCAGCCCGGAGTCTTCGCTTACGGCCTATACAGCCAAGCGTCTGCGCACTGAAGCCCCGTCCTGTGTCTGCAGTATCGTTTGCGCGGCTTGGTGCTCAGCGCGGAACATCAAAAAATGCGCGGTCTTATGAAAGTGCACAAGTTCGCAACGCTTGCAGCGCGGGATGCTGCGAGCAGGCTGAGGTACGTACGTTACACTTATCGCGGCGGTGACGCTTGCGAGCGCGGGGAACGACGGCGGGATGCGTAACCCCCTAGTCATTAATAGGCCTAAATTATTTATCTTCGAAGCAGCGGCGGTGTGCGCTTTCGAACTGATAAACGCTGTCGAAATGGTGTACTCATGAAACTTCCTTAATGTGAATCCTATTCTTCCGCTGTAAAATAACGATATGATTAACTTTGGCGACGCAATAATCGCATAGCTAGTATAAGCAGAGCGGTGAGCCGCAATGCACCGGCGGCAGCTGGCTTGAACAGAAACTTGATAGTATCGCGGTTATCGGTCTTGCCAGCAATTTGCCGCTGGTCAGTGATCTTCAAGAGTAATTCAATCCTGATATTCGGCTCAGTATTCCAGATGGCAATAAATTTATCACGCTTTGTTTCTGACGTCGGCGCTAGCGAGCCGCCGTGTTTTCGCGTACGGTCTGCGGGAGGAGGGGCCAACGCGGCGGTGTTTGCGGTGGTCGAGGAGGTGCTGCCATCGTGCGGGGATTGACCGCGCTGTTGACGCCTTGTCGGACGGCACTCCGGAAACTACGTTATAAATGGGATATTTGTAAATGCTGCTTCGTTCCGCAGATCACCGCGTCGCTTCGGTTGTACTTTATGGGTAATGGCGGCCGCAACCGAGAACGGTGGCGAGCTGTGTAAGCACAGCTAACTGCGATTGGTGGTTAACCGTGGTGAAGTCCGGTAACCTCGGTTAAGCGTAACCATGGTTAAGCCGGTCGTGTAAAGAAGGTATTAACAATGTCGCGTTAGAACGTAGCTACACTCGTGACTACAGACTGAAGTACTTTTACTAAGGCAAGTGGGAACGGCGTTGTATAAAGCTGAGATATGTTTATCCACATTGTTGCAGCTATAGTAAAAAGTACAATAACATGTTCTTGCCGTTGTACTGGGTCTCTGTAAATATCAAGCATGTAACCAGATGTTACTTACGCTTAATTGATTTTTGTTTAAAAGAAACTAAGTGCATATTTGCCGAAAAAAATTTTTTCGTGTAGTAAGCTGTTTACAGGAAGAAAATAACAACATTCCGGAAGTTTTCAAGAAAACTTGAGTACGATTTTAGCACACTGCTTCTTTCGCAGTGTGGAAAATTGCGGCGCTCAACCAATGCGGCCTGCGTTCACTTTGTGATGAATTCACCGTGTTTTTTGAGGTACGTCCCGTCAGGTTTGCTAATTTAGCTATTAGAAGCTATTTGTTGCCGCAGCATTTTGTGAGCGTCGCTCTAGCTTCGTGCGGTTGGTGGAACCGACAAATGCAGCCGCGGTCACCTGTGACAAATGCTGTCAGGTAGCGGAACTTGTCCGCAGATCCAGGTCTTCTTTCTTGCCGACGACTTGTTCGACTATTTCCCAGAAGGGCTGCCAGTCGTCTGCTATTTTTATTTGTAACATTTGTTTAGACACAATTGGCCTCGGACAGCAGGACTAAAGGCAGATGTTCTCGGCCTACAACAAAGACCCTGTCACCCATGGCAAGCTCAAGTGATGGAGTAAATTGTTATACAAATTCTAATGAGAAAGAAGGGGAAAGTGAAGCTTCAGCTTTGCCAGCTTGACCCGGTTTATGGGCAGTTGAAGATACTTGTTGCAACTTTGCTATGACGGTCACGAAACGAGCACCGTTTTTGAAAACTGTTCGTACTCCGTATCGGCCTGCTCATCATCCACTTACTCATCGAACTGACCCTTCGAAAGGGGAGTTCAGCATTGAAAGGCGTCAGTCAAGCGTGTGGAAAACTAGTATCGCTCTAACTAGGTTGCATAAATTGAGTACGCAGTACCTTTGATTTCTTCCAGACACTCCATTGTTTAACATGCGCATTTACAGATCACCGGAATTACTTTAGATAACCAGGGGTCGTGTCGCCTATGTTTAGATGCCTTGATTACACATGTGTACATTGTGATGAAAGACCACTACGAGGCAAACGCGCACAGTTCATTGTTCAGAATTTCTTCTCTTCTCGCGTTTTGGCACCAATATATTGCATGCCGTGAATACTCGGTTGTTCATTTAAAATTAAGTGACCGATGAATAAATAGTAACAATTTAAATGGACAAAGCAGAGTTTATAGAGGAGGCTTTGCGACTGAGGTGTTTGGCGGTTGTCTCTGCTCCAACGCTATCAGCCACCAGAACACTCCCTTCTTGCCGCTAGAGAGATGCGGCTGTGAGCGATGCTTCAAGGCAAGGACGCATGCCACAACGCAGTCGTACGAGGGGCGTCTTCCTCGATGGGCAGAGACAGTCTTAAATTAAACCGAAAGTTTCCGTAACAGCACAGAGTTGGCCTTGGAGGCCGACGCATGGAAGACCATTGTTCTACGAAGCATTGTGTTCAGAATGTCAAAAGGGTGCTAAACTTCCCGCCCAAACCGCGAAAATTGTCATTCCAGCCCTCCACAAACATGACATTTTGTCCGAAGCGGTTTCTGGAGGCAAGGTTCATCAATATTATGTGGCAGCAGTGTCCACTAGAGCTTGGGTATTTAAGCCAGCAACACTCACATCCACTTCGTTTTTCAACCCGATAACAGAGAAAACGGAGCAGACAACTGTTCCATGACCTCCTCTGCCGCGGCACTTATTTTTCCAAGTGGGGTGAGAGTAAACGGCGACGTGGCGAAGCCGAACTGCCGCGCTACTGAAAAGGAGGCTGCGGTTGGTAATTGGTCTAGAGAGCTCTTTGTTGCAGTGGCCGAACAAGAGGCTATTTCCAGGACTCCTGCTCACGAGAATAAGCATCGCCAGCCATGTAGAAAGGGGCGAATCTTGGCCACAACAATGAAAGTAGCGACAAATGTGTCCATTACGACCACAATGATAACAAACCAGGACCAAGTGATGTACGGAGAGTGTAAGGAAGTCGTTAGGATTGGGGTAATAGCTTTGAAACACTACATGACTTTTGCCTTTTTCGGGGCGGCGTGAGAAATGAAATTTTGCAATGATTTTTAAATGAGAACAGGTGTTGCACATGGTAAGCGGCAAGCTCTCAACTGGGACTATGATACGGACAAGTGCAGCCTACTCCTGCCTATGAGACGGATGCTCCAGGGAGAGGAGTCTCGAGCACACATCCATGGTAGACAGAGTCGACGGAACGATTAGTAAATTACTGGGCCGCGAGCTGTTCGAATACAGTGCGTGGGAGTAAGGTCGCCATGGCTACAAAAGTGTACGCAGGTTACAGTGGGTATTTTAGAAAGCCGACCAAAATCTAGCGGAAATGCAGAGTGTCTTCAGCGCCTCAAACATCTTGCAGTGACAGGTCACGTGAGAATTGGAGAGGTTTTCGTTCGTGATGAGGAAACGGAACACGTCTTCGGCAACGCATCACAGCAGATGGCTAACTTTGTTTTGTCATCTTGCGTTATAGCGCAGGTAATAGTGGCACACACGCTTAGCGCTTTCTCTGTGCACATTGTGCAGGTCTCACGAGGCCGTAGAGCTCGTTTAATAAGGGATTGTTCAGCCTTTGTTTTTTTTTTTGTTTTTTGTTTTTTTGCAGACAAGAATCTTGGAAGCCTTGAACCGATTCATTCCATTCCTTCCAACCTTCGAAGGAATCGTGGAAGACACTGCGCGCCGTTAAAAGCAAGTCATCATTTGATGCGATTATCAGCAATCGTGGCGTTCAAAAGCGATGCTCCACTTTACTGTGAGTGGCTTCCCCTGCCTCGCTAAACGTCGCATTGGCGGCTGCTTTCAATTTTTTTTTTTTTTTTTGAAGCGACATCTTCATTACGTCAGGTTTTGAAGCCGTCAGCATGGAAGAAAATTTGACTTTGAAAAGCTTTGACTTTCAATGTGTGGGTGTCCACGATTCTGTGGTGTCTACCTGACGTATACTGCGCCTTCCTTTCTCCAAAACCTAACATACCGAAGCACATATCCCTGGCGCTGTACACAGGGATGCGGCAGTCGAAGCACCCACCCTCTGATGGGCCCACCTATGGCATTAGGTGGTGGTCAATAATCGTGCAGTACGCATGGTGTTCGAATAATTCCAGGGTTGTTTTCCGTAATAAAGATGCCCTGAGCTCTCCTCACTGCATGCTCGCACTCGTGAATACTTCTTAGCATACACGCGGAGCGGAAAACGAAATGTGAGACAACTCGGCTCCCATCCACTTCCGTGGAATGCCAGACTACTGAACAATTCTTTAAATCCTACCATTCTACTTGTGTGCGCTTTAAAAGCTGCTACGCTCGCCTTAGTTGGCATCTGAACAAAAATATTCTATCTTGTGTTTAGTTTTCCGCAAGTACATTTCCTGGTCGTTCACCTCGATTTATGGAAGCAGGCTTGTTGTGCATTGATGCGTTTTAATGTGAAAGCATTACTAGGCTATGTCGGCAATCGTGCGTGTATATGTACAGAACGTGTCCGCAGCCATTGTTTCGTTCTTTAAAAAGTTAGGATCAAACGAATGGTTGTGATTGGTAGAGGATTATGTGAGGATGAGGAGATTGTGGAAAAAGAAAATATGCCAATAGGGTTATTAGTTAAATAATTAGAGCCAAACTGTAAAAGTAAAATCAATCAGACGTCGAAGTAGGTATACGATTAATGTCGACCTCTAAGAGATGGGACGACACGCCAACCAGAAGTGGATGTGACAAATAAATGCGTTACAGTCATCAGAAGTGTTTAATGGGTATCAAAATCTCGCGTCGACAAGATTTGTCCGCGAGAAGTGTCAGTGAGATTACGCGAATGACAGGTACTGCGCGTTTCCTTTCCTGTTAACGAATTATAGAACGCAAGTGATTTTGATGCATTCAAGGGAACAGTGGTTGTGTTCGACAAGGGGAGAGCGAAGTACCGTGTGGAGCAGCAACACTCAGACTTTCGCATTTTTCCACTGCTGACTCTGCAGTGCTCCCAAATTTTTTTCTCTGCACGTATGAACTGTTTTTGTGCTTCCTATCTCTTTCTCCTGCTTGCAGTATCATCTTGAGGCTAAAAGTGCAGTATTAATAAATAAACAATGACACAGGATTGAAGATAAAGCTGGGTTATACCCGAACAATATGCAGATGTGAGATTGTGAGCGTTGCTAAATGTGTAACCTTCAAAATATGTTGTGAATATAGATGGTTGGTTGGTTGGTTTGTGGAGTTTAACGTCCCAAAGCAACTCAGGCTATAAGAGATGCCGTAGTGGAGGACTCCGAAAATTTCGACCACCTGCAGCGATGGCGTAGCGGTAGAACATCCGCATCGCATGCAAGAGGACCGGGGTTGAAATCCCGGAGCCGGATTAACAAAAAAAAAACGCGTGTCGATGGAATTGCATAAACAGGTTTCGGGTGCAACCTGATGCCGGTGAACACCTCCGGCAACGCACTCCCTCACCAGAACAGGAGTTGGCCACCTTGGTGCAGTAATTGGCCGCAACCTGCTATGATAAGCTCCATAAAACCCCGGCCCTCAGTCACCAGCGGCTGCGGAACAGCTGACCACGGCGGCGGTCAGACCTGTGACGCAGCAGGGAGTGCTAAGAACTTCTGGCTCCGCTGGACAGGCCGCCATTGGAAGCTGACCCTGGCAGCGTTTAACGCTAGAACCCTAGCTAGTGAAGCTAGTTTAGCAGTGCTGTTAGAGGAACTAGAGGGTATGAAATGGGATATCATAGGGCTTAGTGAGGTTAGGAGGCCGAATGAGGCATATACTATACTGAAGGATGGGCATGTACTGTGTTATCGAGGTTTACCAGAGAGGCGACAACTAGGAGTAGGTTTCCTTGTCAATAAGTATATAGCGGGTAATATAAATGAATTCTATAGTGTTAATGAGAGGGTAGCAGGCATCGTAATTAGGCTTAATAATAATAAGCGGTATAAACTGAAAGCTGTACAGGCCTATGCACCTACGTGTAGTTATGATGACCAGGCAGTTGAAAGCTTCTATGAAGATGTAGAGTCGGCAATGCGAAAAGTAAAGACGCAGTATACTGTACTAATGGGCGACTTCAATGCCAAGGTAGGGAAAAAACAGGCAGGAGACAAGGCAGTAGGTGACTATGGCATTGGTTCTAGGAATAGCAGGGGGGAGTTACTATTTGAGTTTGCAGAGCGCAATAACTTAAGAATCATGAATACTTTTTTTCAGCAAACGGAAGAACCGGAAATGAACATGTAAAAGTCCTGACGGGGAGACTAAAAATGAAATCGACTTCATACTGTGTTCAACCCCCGCCATTGTGCAAGATGTAGAGGTAATCGGGAAAGTGCGAGGCAGTGACCACAGGATGGTGAGGTCCCGAATTAGCCTAAATCTGAAGAAGGAACGCAACAGATTAGTAAGAAAGAAACCCATCAACGAATTAGCGGTGAGGGGGAAGGCAGAAGAGTTCAGGATCTCGCTACAGAATAGATATTCAGCTCTAACTGAGGATGGCGACATTACCGTTGAGGCAAGGAACAATATTTTCAGAGATATCATTACGGAGTGTGCTGTAGAAGTAGGTGGTTGGATAGTTAGAGAGGATACTGGTAAGCTGTCTAAGAAGACGAAAGATGTGATTAAGAAACGCCAGAGTATGAAAGCTTCCAATCCAACAGACCAGACTGAATTGGCCGAGATATCAAAGCTAATCAATAAGCGCAAGGTGGCGAATATAAGGAAGTATAACATGACGAACATTTAGCATGCTGTAAAGAACGGGGGAAGCCTTAAAGCGGTAAAGAAGAAATTGGGCATAGTCAAAAACTAGATGTATGCGATAAGGGACAAGGCGGGCAACGTCATTATGAATATGGGCAAGATAGTCAAAGTAGCCGAGCAGTTCTGTACCGATGTCTACAGTAGCCGAAGAAGTCAGGACCGTAACGATATTGGCGGTAGAGACAAACAGTCAGACGTTCCATCAGTGACGAAGTACGAGGTCAAGAAAGCATTAGAAACTATGAAAAGGGGGAAATCAGCTGGAGAGGATTACATTACAGATTTGCTGAAGGATGGGGGGGGGGGGGGGGGGGGTCGTGTTAGAAAAACTGGCCACCCTGTATACGCAGTGGCTCGTGTCATCGACGGTACCGGAACCATGGAAGAATGCAAACATTATCCTCATTCATAAGGAAGGGGACTCTAAGGACCTTAAAAATTGCAAACCAATCAGCTTACTGTCTGTAACGTATAAGGTATTTACTAAGGTAATCGCTAATAGAATCAGGACAACCTTAGACTGCAATCAAGCAAAAGATCAAGCAGGCTTTCGGAAACGGTACTCTATTATCGATCATATCCATACCATCAATCAGATGATAGAAAAATGCACGGAATATAACCAGCCCTTATACATAGCATTTATTGTTTACGAAAAAGCATTTGACTCAGTTGAAACCTCAGCGGTGATGCAGGCATTGCGAAATCAGGGGGTAGACGAGCCGTACGTGAAAGTACTGGAAGATATACATAGTGGCTGCACAGCAACCATAGTTCTGCATAAAGAAACAAAATACCCATAAAAAAAGGTGTTGGGCAAGGAGAAGCAATCTCCCCAGTACTATTCACAGCTTGCTTAGAGGAAGTATTCAGAGACTTGGAATGGGAGCAGTTAGGGATAAGATGGAGAATATCTCAGTAATATGCGATTTGCTGATGACATTGCCTTGCTAAGCAGCTCTGGGGATGAACTGCAAGTAATGATTGGTGACCTAGACAGGAAAAGTAGAAAGGTAGGCTTGAAAATCAATATGCAGAAGACTAAGGTAATGTTCAACAGCCTTGGGAAGGAACAGCAGTTTACATTAGGTAGCGAAGTACTGGAAGTAGTAGGCGAATATGTCTACTTAGGACCGGTAGTAACCGCAGATCCGGACCATGAATAGGAAATAAGAAGAATAAGATTGGGATGGAGCGCGTTTTGCAAGCACTCGCAGATTATGACTAGCAGCTTACCGGTATCGCTCAAGAGGAAAGTATACAACAGTTGCATCTTGCCTGTACTCACCTATGGGGCTGAAACGTGGAGGCTAACCAAGAGAGTTCTACTTACGTTGAGGACAACCCAGAGGGCTATGGAACGAAAAATGGTAGGGGTAACATTAAGAGATAGAAAGCGTGCAGAGTAGGTCAGAGAAATAACAAGTTACCAACATTCTAGTTGAAATTAAGAAGAAGAAATGGGCAGGACATGTAGTGCGAAGAGAGGATAACCGATGGTCGCTTAGGGTAACAAACTGGATTCCAAGGGAAGGAAAGCGTAGCAGGGGGCGGGAGAAAGTTAGGTGGGCGGATGAGGTTAAGAAGCTCGCAGGGGTCAAGTGGATGCAGCTAGCACAGAACCGGGTTAAGTGGAGAAATATGGGAGAGGACTTCGCCCTGCAGTGGGTATAGTCAGGTTGATGATGATGATGATGAGGAAAAGGATCTTTAACGAGCACTGACATCGCACAGCACACGGGCGCCTTGCTTTTCCCCTCCATCGAAAAGCTGCCGCTGAGGGCGAACGCATCGAATCTCATCTACAAGATCTTGGCGGTCAAACATAAGTTGCCTAATCTGTTTTTTGTGAAAAGCTTCATCGCAGCTTCGTTACTCTCGGTTAGGGTATGTCATATTTTGCTCAAAAGCTTTGTGCCCGTGCGGTAATGAAAAACAAATTTGATTGGACCTAGGGCGTATAACGCAAAGTTGTGACGAAGGCTGGGCCCAAAAGTTGTTCGCGACTGCAGCAAAGCGAAATAATTATTAAACAAATAATTCGACTGGCGTGCTGGAACAAAACAAGCCTAGATATAAAAATGGGAATCACATAAATTGACTTGCCAAAAGCACTGTGCTTAACTTTATACATGTGCAGAGCGGCTTTGTAGGCCTTTTTACGGTGCTTGTGCACACGTTTCTTATCGCGCCTAGCAAGTTAATTCACATGTCTTAAAATTCGCCAGCAGAGAAGCCTAAAGAATTAAAAGTTGCCTTAATAGCCTTTTTCAATGGCTTTTTTTAACTGGCTATTCTGGCGTAGCCTTTGCAGTGGTATGCGAACCCGGTACTGTGAGGAATACGATATTTGTCCAGGGGAAACGTCAAAATTATTGTCATACTTATAACATATGAGGCGTCAGTCTCAGGTCACAGCTTGATTTACAACAATTCTCGAACCACAAGTACACGGCTACGCTGGGTTCTGGAGAATTCTGGCTTTATTTCTAAATGAGAAAGCGTCCAACAGGCTCTGCAATTGCGCATATAATTGTTTGCTGTTGACAGAAAACAGTGGCGTTGTCTTTTTCTGTTCTAGTGACACGGACGTACCCAAAACGGCCCCAGCAGTATTTGCTGCTTGCCGAGTCGGAGCCATCAATGAGCCGGGAATAATAAATCAGGAAAAGATGTTTCATGAAATACTGCCTAGTGCAGGCGTAACAAAGCATCGTGTGCAACACTTCCGGAGATGACATTCATGATGTGACCTTTGGCGAGCCTGAACCAACTATCGGCTTGAGCTTTTTTTGCGGATGCGAAAACAATCTGCAGTAGGTGTGGTCTTCAGGCAGACACAGCGCTGCATCGAGAGAGGTCGTCGTCGGAGTGGCCATCCTTCCCCTGCGTAGCATGCGCAGCCGTCACGTGAGTGAGCAAAATTGCAAACACTTTATCAGCACAGTATTCCACAATTTGCAGCTGCACTCCGGTTCGAGTCAAAGGAGTCAAATATTATTTAAACAGATGCGTATGTGCCTTAAAGGAATGAAATGAGATTAGCTTTCTGACCTTCTCAGTGTAAAGGGGGGTATCCTGGCCCTTTGATTTGGGGAAACTTTTGCAGCCCTCCAGAATAATGCTTCATTTCGTTTTAAGTTCGCGGTGTTGACGTTCTCATTTAAAATTTCGTTCATTTAATAGAGATTTAAATAAACGATTTTGATTATTGAATACGTTTTATATATCAGAATGTAAAGTATAACACCGACCGTACCTGAAATATTTAGGTGTGAGTTTGTTCCCTACGAAGACATGATAATGTTATTTTCTTCCAGTTTAACCAATTATATTTCGACCATAAAATAATTTTCGTTTTTCACTCATCAACACCAACAATTCCCTTACTTTTCAGCGTTGCGGTGTCAGGTTTCATCATATGAGTACAATTTATTTCTGTACCGCTTTTTAATTTTAAATCGTGCGGACAGCAAAAGTTGGCATAATCCCAAGTAGACATGTCATTGCATGTTACCCGTTATTCTTTCTTCAATCTCTGGCGTCCCCAAAAGAAAGCTTTCTGTACGGCGTATTCGCTAGGGAATGCACATTAATCATGAACAAATCATATGTCGCCAAATAAAGCTTTGAAAGTGACGTCTTGTCCTACGACTCGTCACCGTGGAAGTAGACATTCTGTATTCCGCTCCTTTATATGTTGCGTGGCCATACGTCCCTTTTCGTTCTCAGAAACTTCGTTGTGACAGCCGTACTGAGCATCATTCCACTGAACATTGCTGCAGAGGAATAGCGCTGATAATTAAGAAACGAGGCTGATATACATGAGTGACTGCTTTCACCTAAAATTCACTACATGATGAAACGGAATAGGATTACGAACCTATGCACTTGCAAACATTGCACAAACATCATACATTGACCAGGTATTCAAATGAGCGAAGGTTATTTATTCAAATGCCAGGTTGACCCGAGTCGACATTGCATAGAGCCCGTTATGGTGAGAACAAGGGTGAAAAAACAGGGCGCACAAAGTTCCGGTGAGTAAAATTGTTGGAGGTCGTTGAGTCGACATGCAGACGAACGTAAGGGGGGGGGGGGGGGGGGTAGTTTCAGAAATATTACGCACTCTTTATGATTATTTAAGGATATAAAAGTGCCAGAAACCTGATTCAATTAATGGTTGGCGAGGAGGACAGCCACGTGAAAAAGATGGCGAAGTGGAACATGATGATGTGGCGTGATATAGGAAGGGAAAATGGCAATAGTATATATACAGAAGAAGGCCACAATGGCAAACATTCTCCATTTTTACAGAAGGGGGAGCTGTCAACTCTCTCACCTTTTGCTGTACTTGATGCTTGCGCGTAATTATTAGTCTAGACCATGCGGCTTAACTTAGAGACCTCAGTATCGTTACTGCGGTTGATATGGGGCCCAAATAAAGAGACGAATTTGGTTTTCGAGCGCACTAGCGTAGCGGACGCGAAAAGATCTGCACGTTTCCTAAACGGAGTTTGAGTTCGAGAAAATCAAGTTCAGTATTTATCTTGTTAATCATCGCATATATGTGAGAGTTAGGCGAAGCACTGGATGCCAAGTGAACATTAAAATCATTACGGTGGTTTGTTAATCCTTGCGTACATTGA
>NC_139350.1:5781936-5909226 GCF_055883805.1 Amblyomma maculatum | reverse complement strand
TAGTGAAATTACTTTTGAAAATGAATTAAATTACAGTACTAATTACTTTGCTGAAAATCGAGAAAAATAATTAAATTACATTACTTATTGTTGCTTCTAAATGTAATGAACTTACATTACAATTACTTGGACTGAGTAATTCAATTACTTTTAAATTTTTTAGTCGATATTTATTGCCTCAGGGCATCAGTACGGTATGAGATGAAGGATGAATAAATGATTAAATGAATGGAAAAGGTTGGCTGATTTTATGAAGTCCAGAAGTGAGCGATGATGAGGTCCCTGCGTCCAAGTGACGTATGAGGCAGGATTGGTTGCTGAAAGGCCAGCTATGCTCAGGTGCCGGATTCGTGTTGGCATGAGTGCTGGGCAGTCCCACAGCAAGTGGTGGATCTCGGCCTCAACATCTTCGTTGTTACAGATCGGCCATCCTGGGCGAGGATATAAGTGCTGGAAGTATCACCACGTCCTAGTTACAGCTGGTGTAAGGGCAACACCGACCCGGATCCTCCTAAGCGCAACCTCCTCTGCACGGGTGAGACCGCGGGGAAGGGATATCGCACACGGAGGGATAAGTGCACGTGTGAGGCGCCGGAGGTGCTCCTTTCTTGACAAAAGGAGGGTAGCGTCGTCGACTTCGAGAAGCCGTGGGATTGATGCGTCTTGGTTCACGAGGTGGGTTGCAAAATCAGCTTGACTTTGGGAAGGCAGCAGATCTCGTGGGACCCACTCAATGGGTATTGATTGTGGGATGCGCGCCGCAAGCTGGTGGATGTCCTGGCAAATTTTAGGGCAGCGGCTGACACGTCGCAGCAGGCGTACTGCTTGAAGTGCGTCAGTGCGGATGACAACGTGGGCTGTAGGGAGCATGGTTATAGAAGTCACGGAGCAGAGTGCCTCCTGAACTGCCACAAGCTCAGCGCAGAAAGATGTAAGTGGTTCCGAAAGCTGAAACGTAGTTGTCTGATTCAGGCTAGGTCTCCGTGGACAGTAGATTGCCGTTTTGGCTTCACAGCCTTGCAGGCTTCCATCTACGTACACTACTATGGAATCTTGAGGCAGGTGAGTATCTTGTTCTTCAAATTTCTGGCGTAGCAACGATGCCGAGTTGGCAGACATCAGTCTGCGGATGTCAGTTGGCTTGTTGTCTCCTAACTGTATAAATTTCCAGGGAGGGAGAACTGGCGCAGGTGGCTGAAGAATAATGTGTGACGTTGCATACGCCCTCAGTGCTTGCGTGGAATGTGACAAAGTGGCCTTGAGTCTGCGAGCATCACGGCGCTGCTGAACCAATTCATCGATGGTGTTGAGCTGCGCATTCTCCTGTAACGCTACGACCGGTGTAATTTGTGGAAGGCATGTTATGGTCCTCATAGCTTCTCGATTTACGACTTCAAGGCGATCCCATTGTGCCCTTGTGAGATGCTGGAACTGGGCCTGATAAACAATACGTGGCTGCAGAACTGCCCTCACTAACTGGCGTGCAACAGACGAGCCAGCGTCACCCGTTTTAGGTGCAATTCTTATTAAACTCATAGTTTGAAGCGCTTGCTTTTTTTGCCTGAGAAAGCCAAGCAGTCGCTGATCCTGATTGGTGAATAGTTAAGCCCAGAATTTTCAGCCTCGAACTTTCTTGTATTGGGGTGCCTGATAGAGAGAGACAAATTGGATTTGAGGTAAGTTTACGGCTTCCACAGCGGTTGGCGACTGACGTGTATGAAGTTTTACACACAGAAAGTTGAAGGCCAATGGAGGATGCGTAATCAGAGGTTACGTCTAATGCTGACTGAAGGGCGGCCTCTTGAGTGAGAAGATCATGGTGAGTGCTCCACACCGTGATATCATCTGCGTATTGCAAAAACTTGATTTCAGGGATATCATGTAAGCGCCATGCCAACGGGATGAAAGTAATATTGAACAACGTCGGAGACAATACTGATCCCTGGGGCACGCCGCGTAGTGAAACGAATGAACCAACAGTGTCACCGCTAAGGCGTATTGCAAATTTTCTTCCGTCCAAAAATGATGCGACAAAAGTGCGCACTCTCGGAGGGAAATGAAGCATGTCAATGGCATTCAGGATTGCAGCATGAATGATGTTGTCATATGCCTTTTCAACGTCCATTGCTAATATTGTACGTACATTGCGGCTGCGGGTAGATGATAGAACTGCTGGTGCCAAGACAGCCAACCCGTCCTCTGTACCTATGTATGGACGAAATCCAATTTGAGCAGGGTGATAAAAACCGTGCTGTTCAAGCCACCAAGAAAGTCGCGTGGCTAGCATTTTCTCTGCGAGCTTGCAAAGCGTTGATGTTAAGGAGATTGGTCGTAAGTTGGCGAGGTCCGTTGGAGGCTTCCCAGGTTTGGGAATAGGGATCACGACAGCGGTTTTCCAGCTCTCGGGTACGACACCATCAAGCCACACTTTGTTTATGGTGTCTAGTAGTTGAGGAAGTGCAGCAGTACTGAGGTTCTTGTAAACCTCGTACTGAATTTTGTCTAGGCCGGGCGCTGTTTTCCGTTTCGCATCGTCAATTGCAGCCAGCAGCTCGCACATCGAAAAGGGGCTCGCAATTCCATCTGCGTCGGCAGCAGATGGTAGTTTCCATGCGTTTGCAGGGATACCTGCCAAATTAAGATTTACAGCTGAAGGAGGCAGTATATCGTACTTTGGGAAAAAATTTCGAACAGCTTCTTTAGCGAAATCGCCCGGCGACAGATTAGCCGCAAATCATGTTGTTGCTGCTGCGTCAGTAGAACGTCGACCGTGTTCCATTGCACGAAACGTTCGCCAGAGTGAGGCATTCTATGATTTATCAGAAAATTGTTCACACCATGCATGCCACTGGCGTCGCTAGAGATCGCGTTCATATCTCCGAGCCTTCGCAGTAAGATAATTCAGTCGTGCACGTGCCTGCCCCGAAGTAGGGTCTCGCGTAACAGCCAGCTCAGCTTGACGGCGGGCTGCCCACATTAGGCAGGCCGAGATCTGGTGCCGGTCGACCTACATCAATCCAGGTAGTAGTTGTAGCGCTGTTTAGTGCTCTCTGTATACGGTCAACAAAGAGTGACGGCGAATCTGAAGACATACTGTCGAGACATGAGCGAAAGCTGTCCCAGTTTATCACAGAACATTTGCGGCGTAAAGGGCGGAGACGGAAGGGATGCAGACCGATGAGGATAGGGTGGTGATCACTTCCCCAGCAGTCTGGCTCCATGTGCCATGAGGGAGTTCCTGCGCCCAACCACCACGTCAAGTCTGGAGCATAGGCAGCACTACGTATGTGCCGCACAGGCCGTGTTGCTGTCCCAGGGTGATTAAGCAGAACAAACAGGGCATCAGTGAAGGCGTCCCGCACACGCCTACCACGAGGGCTTGCAGTCGGATACCCCCAATCTGGGTGAGGGGCGTTAAAGTCGCCTCCGACTAAAATTGGACACCCGGGGTATTGCCGACGAACACTTAAGAACCAGCCAAGATTAATACGGGAAGTGGCGCCTCCAGCTGGTCGAACGTAATAAGAAACAAGAACAACAGTTCCTTTCAGAAATTTCGCAGCAGCTGCTACTACCTCTTGGTATGATGTGCACCAGTTTTCGAGAGAAAGGCGTACATGAGGAATACGCGTTTCAACATATACCGCCGCCTTTCCCGAGGGAGAAGCAGTCTGCACGCGACGGTCGGTCATTGAAGGAGACACGTAGCCGCTGAAGCCCGGAATAGATGGCAAGGCGTTCGTTTCCTGAAGTAACATAGCCCACACCCGAAGCTTGTTAAATCGCAGTTGGGTCTTGAGCTCGGCCACCTTCTTTACTTTTAAATTATTTTCTAGTTTTCATCCATGCAAAACCCAAGTAAAGCTAGTAAACAAAACAACAACGTGTTCTTCAGACACGAAGCACACATATTCTTTCGTCTTAGCAAGACTCCAAGCAGGGCTTGTTGGTTCATAGTTACTAAAAAGATTGTCTCGTCTTTTAGCGCTGCAAATCTTTTTAGTTCTTTCGTCTTCCCGCCAAATTCCCTCCCAGAGAACTATTCCTTCCCTCTTTCTAACAACATCTGACATTACAAAAATAAGACAACAGCAAAAAACAACAAATGCCGAAGCATGGTCGAATGGTCGCGAAATAAGCGGTGAACCCAGCGTCTTGCTGGCCCGGAGCTGTCTCCGCCATTTGAAGGGCCCAAAGAAGCTATGTTATTTATTGCTGCCGTTATTTATTGCAGAATCGTCCTCGGCCCCTTGCGCTCAGTAATGGTCACGCCACGGCGGCTCACGCCATGAACCCTGCTGCCTGTCTACCCCGCCCCAACCCTCCTTCACCCGGTGGTGACAAGGCACCACTGTGCCTACGCAACAGGAAGTGCCACTACGCCGCTCTTCCAACTAGTTTTTATGTCCGGCCTTTTTGCACCATCTGTCCCTTCGGCATTTTCTTGACGTCCTGTTTCCTGCTGTTTGGAGAAAGGTTGCCATGGGACAGCCGCACTATAAACCTGCTACACAGGAGGTCTCAGACGCTGTTAAAGGAGTAGAGGTGCATTTAAGTAAAAGTAATTTCAAAAGTAATAATTACTTCCGTTGCAAAATTACTGCCAAAACGTAATTGACTACGCTACTGAATTACCATACCGAAAGAGTAACTCATCACATTAAAAATTACCGGAAAAAATAAATAAATTACAGTAATGTCTTTACTGTAATTCAATTACTGCCATGTCTCGTGGCATCTCACTTTGCGGACGCTGACAATCTTTAATTGTTTTCGCACTTCTTATTCACCACAACTCACAAACCTTCCGGTTCACCAAGTGGAACAAACGTGCATGGAAAGTCTAGGGGTAGCGTTTCTTGCTTGTGATCCAAGGTTCACAGGTTCGGTTCTCATCCTGACTAGTCCGAATCTTTCAGCGCTTGAATTCAAATTCCTAATTTACAATTACGTTTGAGTTACATTGCGACAGTTTATCTCATGGTTTGATCACGTTCAGTTTCGTGTGACGGAAATACTTTCTAAAACAGTCCTGTTCTTTTTTTTTTATAGGCAGCACTATGGCTCCAGGTTTTCCGTTACCAGACCGTTAAAACAATAATTTTAGAATTCAATCTTAATTTAAGGGAACAGAACACTCACCAAAATATGTAATGGGAGTTTGGTGGAAATGGAGCAACACACGTGACCTGAAAGCAAAGCAGCGATGGGGGCTAGTTGGTTGAGCATTTAGAGAAAATTGTGCGCTATGCTATTAACAGACGCACAAGGAAGCAGGAAAACTTACATACACAGGACAAGGGCGCACTGATAACTACAGATTATTCATAACAGGATTACATTTAAAACAGTCCGCTTGTATCCTATGATAATACAAATCTCGTAACTAGAAACGCAACCGCGGACGCCGGCAAATGCTCGAGAACAATGGAGAAAAATATCCCGATATACAAGCGACAGTACAGTCGTGAGCAAAAGTGGAGAGACCGCCGCTTCGGCGGCGGGAGCAGTGGCGGGGCCGCCCCACGGCGCTGCTATCTCGCCGCGCTTAAAGCCCCTTGATACTTTGAAAGTTACGCCACGGCCGCTCAATGGAAGCGCACTCCATTGAGCGGCCGTGGTTACGCCAACGATTGAACTTTGCCGCCGCCGCGCTACCTCCTCGCCTCCTCCTCGCCCCTTGCGCGCCCCTTCGCTGAAGGCCGGCTCTCCGCCCGATTTCCTGAGCGACGATTGGTCTCCCTGCCGTTGCCATTGGAAACCGACGCGCGTCCGGCGTTTTCCTTGTGTTTTCTTTTTCCTTCGCGCCATTTTTCCCCTAGTCTCTGCGAGCGAATATTGCGCGCTGTGCTTTTATTGCAGCGTGCAAGCTCTATGCCGTGCTGTTGCGCGTACAACTGCAGCAAGCGACCTGAAGATGGTTATGCGGTATTCATGATATCTCAAGGCAAGCGTGACGGCTTGCGCACGAGTCAATGGATTCACAAGTTTAGTCGAAAGACGTTTATTCCTAGAAACAACAGAGTTGTTTGCGACGTCGAGTGCCTTTCTCACTCCCCGTAATAACGCGTCACCTGACGCTGCGTTTTTTATTCCTGCTTGCTGCTCAATATTTTTGCGGCGGCAGCATGTTCATTGTATAAAAATAAGGTTGTTCTCTGCAGCATGCTGAATATTCTGCGAGGCTCCAAGGCTCCATCATTTAACACGCTTCGACTTCTGTACAGTCAGAAACAGGGCGCTATGATTTGCTTTTTGCTGTCAGAAATAACTGGAAAATTACAGTCTCTCGATTGCATTTGTCGCGATTATGCTAGGATCCCTGGCCTCCTTCACTAAAAATCAAAATTCGGGCTTGTAGAGGAGCTAGCCTTTCCAGCTTTTACTTGTAGTGTGCGTCGGTTACTCGGGAGCAATGAATGCTGGCCCTGAAAAACTCTTTGGCAAGTAAACCCGAGGTATTGCGGGTAATCTGCACTAGTTAGGTCGTATGGCATTTTTTTTTTTCAATTTTTGAATGTGTCTTGCCATGCTTCGACGCACGCGTGGGTTAAAAAATATGCGTTCGTTTTATCAGGGATACGGCCAATGTGCAGGAGGTGTTCACATGATCACACACGCTTCACTTTGACCATGACTACTAGGCGTTGGCAGGTTACCTTCGCTTTGAAAGCTGGAGCTCTAAAAGCGCGATTCCGCGTATTCATTTATTGCGAGAAAAGTTATCCCATCGATGTCAAATCAGCCGGAATCATTGCATCAATTTTCTGTATTTACGAAACTTAAACAATCAATGATGATTATAGTTAGTATGCAAAAATAGGGGAACATTTTGCGAGCAACAATTCTTAACACTGTAACATATTACTCATTTCAATTGTATGCAAGATTTTTTTTTTTTTCACCTAGCCTGAGTAATTATCTCATCGCTCTATGTTCTAGCTACATTTCACTGAAGACCAGTTTGAGCCGCCAATATTACACGAACTCGAAAAAAAAAAAAAAACAGACCAAACGCAGTTCCATCAATTTTCTCTCACCGACCTGTCCTGAAGTAAAGGAAGCCTCCTCGACAGAGACATGAACCTCGCGCTGATAGTAGTCAGTTATTTCTGTGGCTTGCTCTTTTCCCACCTCCATTTATGAGAAAACAAGAAAGTATAAGAATTAAAAGTCAATGTATAGTTGTCTCGTCAGATATTATGAGATAACAGAGATATGACTGACAACGTAAGTCAATGAAAATTGAAGTATATCAATGGGTCATGGGACGGCATCAGATTAAATAGTGATGGTTATGAATAGTGATAGGTAATGATGGTGACTGTTACGGATAATAATAGTAAATTATAGTAATAGGCCCGGATAGTGAGGTGACAGTGTTCGTTGCGGATAGTGACAGTTACGATAGGTCTCTGGCATTAGTAGATATAGTGATAGATAGGATAGCGATAGTTAATGAATTGGCAGTTATACGCTTTCTCATTTCCGCACGTTGAAGACTTATGTGCACCTTGTAATTTTTTTATTTGATTGTTGCGTTCAATGAAATCAAGCTCTTTTACACAGCGCATGAGACCACAGCATGCTTGCCCTAGAACTTCAGTGTATCGGCAACAGGGCCCACCACTTCTCCCAGTGTACCCTGCTGTCTTTTAACCACACGCGAAGTCAGTGAGGGGCCACGTACTCATAAAATTATTTAATTCCTCCATCAGCATCATATCAAGACTGCCGTGGCAAACCTGTTCCTTGCCTCGAAGCAGCAAGGAACAGCTCAAAATTTGATTTTATACAAAATTAACTAATGAACGCAGATTATCGCGGATAGCTAACTAGCACAGTGCCATTACACTTGGCCTAAGCTTTCCAACGGTATACGGTTCGGTGTTGCAGCTAAAATTTAGATTTTAATTGCAATTTACTAAATATAAATTAATTTGGCCCAGTAATTGATTGAAATACATGTACAATTAACCAATAATCCAATCTCATGGTTGATCACGTGACATATACTATGCTTAGAGAGATAGCTTGACAGTAGCGAAATAGACTAAGTCCTGCTTTAACCTTCTCTAATCTTGAAGTTCAAAGCACCAGCCTGGATCGTTATCTGAAGTTTTACCGCGGTGACAGATTTCACGCTCTAAAAAAAACAAACGCAAAGTCAGAGGCAGTACTAGATTAAGTGCACAAAGTAAAACCTTATCATGAGACTTAAAAAGTGTCTGTAGCACAGAACTCGCCTGAAAGCTTTGTTTATCAGTATTCCCCATTCAAACAGTTCTAAGAAGAAACCAATCAATTCATGAACTTTACTATCGGCATTCTCAATGCTTTTCTCGCAATTTTTCAAAAATTTTGTGCACTCCTGGAGCGCAGACCTGGCCCAAAAGCTCGCGCTTCACTCATTGCTGCGGCCGGCCGGCGGGCGTCAGGGGGAAAAAGCGTGTCGTGCGCAGCGCTCGCCGCCGCCGCGCGAGGAGAATCGAGGAGGAAAGCGCGGCGCGGAGGAGAGTGTCGCTACTTTCAAATTATCAAGGGACTTTAGCCGCGCTCGCCGCGCTCGCTCGCTGCGAGAGTGCCCCGAGTGACGACAAACTTCCCCCTCGCTCTCGCTCGGGTGTTTATCACGCCTGATAAATTTCTAGTGCGGATTTCGGCTACTCTGCTGGCAAAACGTCGCGTCAAACAGGTGTGTGAAAAGTGTGTACTGAGCTTGCAAGTATCGTGAATAGAGTTAAAAAAACCTCAAGTCTCATAGCACCCTAGTAAATTGTGCGCCACTTTGCAAAGAAACCTAGGCAGGTTTCTTTGCAAAGTGGCGCACAATTATTTCACAGGCCCACAGCCTAAAGAAATAAAATTAGCATTTCAAGAAACAGCACTAATAACGCCAAGGGGGAATCGTTTCTCTTCTTTTGAGGAATTCACCTGTTTTGTCAGCCAGCTTTGCGGTCATGTCCCATTCATTTACACTGTACCCCCCCCCCCCCCCCCCAAAAAAAAAGTTTATCATATGTGCTAAGTAAATAACAGGTAATTCTCTGTGCGTTTTCGTCTATAGTACCTTCCAAGCTTACGAAAAGACCGATCGCTCATGGATATCGTAAATCGCGCGCATCAGACTCACAAATTTGCAACATCACTCCGTGCACACTCAGCTCCGTTACAGAGAACTGGTATCACAAGGCCGTCACCATTCACACGGTTAACGAATAACTTCAGTAACGATAGTCCAAGCCCATTTCACACGACTTGAAACTAAGCTCATTTGGAACACTTAAGGATCAACATCAAGGCTCTGCTTGCATTTCACAAGCGCTCTCAATATGTGGATGCATTAAAAAAATAGCTATTTTCTGTGTTTTTTAACGCTATCTCAAATTGGCATTCTCACAGCTATTGACTAACTGAAGGAAAAAATCAGGCCTGCAAAGTGACTTCTCAAGACTCGAGCAAAGTTTCCTGTGTATTTTCTTTTCTTGTAGCATGCCAGCCGCCGACTGGTTAGGCAGGCAAGCTACCGACGGCGTTACCGCCGAAGCGAGCCGAGAGTGGGATCAGCTGTCGCACCTTTCCCTTCAGGAGCTACACACTTTTTCTTCGCACTCCTCTTTGACGTGACCGTTTACCAGCAAAGTAGCAGAAATCCGCACTAGAAATTTATCAGGCGTGATAAACAACCGCGCGAGAGCGAGGGGAAAGTTTGTCGTCACTCGGGGCACTCTCGAAGCGAGTGAGCGCGGCGAGATAGCAGCGCCGCGGGGCGACCCCGCAGCTGCTCCCGCCGCCGAAGTGGCGGTCTCTCCACTTTTGCCCACGACTGTACATAGCTTTGAGCACGTTCAGTGATGCCCTTTTCACTTGGAAGCGCCGCCCGTCCGGAAAAAAAGGCAGAAGGATTGACGACACGTCATCTAGAGTTCAGTCAGCACTAAATATTGCATGTTGGTTTTTTACAGGCCTTCATGTTTCGCAATGTAGCTCAACGTGACCCGTAAATTAGGCGCACTCGATCTTATTCGCCGCACTGCTACGCGCTCTGGCAACGCGTATTCTATGCTGCCAGAAAATTAGGCCTTCCATTCTACAGTCGCAGATAGTATACCTGTACCTCTTCCCCCCCCCCCCCCCCCCCCGGCAATGAGACTTCCTTGAATCAATCATGCTGAGGCGCGCCGTAACTTATCTCCCCCTGCTTACAGCCATACTAGTACTTCAAGAGTACGCTCAACCGAATTCAATCACTTAGATCGCCGACTAGCATCATGCAAACAGAGCACGCGAAAGGACTCTTGAACTTCACCCTTCCCGTGTGGTCATACTGGCAGCTCCCTGACAATCGCTCCGCTGCTTCGCCGCCTGCATCAAGCCAAGTATCTATCAAAAGGTAGGCACAATGTGCACCGAGCAGGAGGAGGAGGAGGAAACAACTTTATTCAACGCACTTAAGCGTCGAGAATGTCCTGAGCCTGGGTCACCAAGGCCAACTGGTCCTTCAACTGGTCAGAGGCTAACCAAGCCCGCCACATTGGGGGAGGAGGGTGTGGAAAGTGAGGTGACTTAATTGCAACAGGGCAGGAAAACATGCCGTGTTCTATAAGTTTCCATAGGGTTCAGAACAATTTGGGCATGGGGGGAATGTCTGATTCGGTATTGAAATGATCGTGCATGAGTAAGGAGTGTATTTAGTTGTACGCGTCTAAGAAGGCGCATTTACGTGGTAGTGAGGGATTTATCAGGAAGAGGAAGTGTGCAAAGAGTTTCTATAATGTTGTCATAGTGAATGTTGATTTCTTTTTTGGAAGAGTAGTGTCCCACGTGGGTAGATAAGGCCAGGGAATCCCAGGTGGCCGGAGCTGAAGTTCGCTGTCGAGGCAATGCATCATACATAGCACGGCGGGGAGTTACCGCGGTCCCATTCTGATATTAACTCCAATATATTAACAATATACAGCTAGGATACGAGCGCGCCTTTGGATTTACAGTTTCAGCGATATGCAATGTCATGTTCCCTTCCTCTCGTACCCCGATTCGATATAGTTCATTCTTACACTGACCCCCCTCGCGCTTATACAGGTTAGGACTATTCGGCGCACATTCAAAACTGCAAGATGCGTTCATCAGCTGTGCAAAAAATACCTGCGCACTTTGGGTTTTCTGCCATGCTCACGACTCGCATAATGTTCACGTGGGTACAATGGCATGTCATCACACATGTTTCTAAATAACAGGGCCTGTGCTAGTGTACATGCCCTATTATTCCTCCATGTTCATACCCCCTCCCCTGTAGTCTCATTTAGGAGGAGGAGTTATCCGCGCGCCGGATCATGGTAGAAGCGACTATCTTCCAATGGGCGCCATCGGGTGTATGGCAAACTTTTTCCAGGGTCTGGAAAGTACCCGCAATGTGGCGCTGTGCTGGAACTGTGTGATGTGTGACACTTACTGTGGGCGTGTCCGGCTACGCCTCCTGCGGGGACATGTTTCCTCAGAAAGGTGGGCCTGCAGTGGGACCTTGGATGCGACTATCGTGATTAGAGAATTGATAATCCCTTCATCGGCGACCTCTGCGATAATAAGTAAGACTGGTCAACACTTTTTTCAACTTTCTCCAACATTTCCTGCCCCTCTTCTCATTGTTCATTATGGCAAACGCCTCGAAAAAAATGCTTTACCATTGACGCTTCAACACATCAAGCGAGTAGAAGACTCGAGGCAATCTACACTGAAGATACGTGCGTAGCAGTATACGTGCAAACTTGTCAGCGTCACTGAACTGGAACTTGATAGCCTGCCACTCATCGTAGTTCCTCAGTGGTCATGTCAGCTGGCCTTTTGTCTGCACCATGTCCAATTCAGTCATATTTTTTCGTACAGGTTAGTAAACATATATCTACGTTCAAGTCCGGCAATCCCTACAGCTTACGTGCCTCTGGTGCAAATGTACTGTGTGGTGTTGTTTCCAGCTCTATTTCTTCGTTGTTGATGATTTCTGATGGTAGTTGGCCTAACCGCGCTGCATTAGCACATGAGCCCTTGGGCAAATTCATAGACGGTCAGAAATATACAAAAAATCAGGCTAGACGAAAAAGACTTAACGTTTAGGCTTGGGTGATATTGGAATATGTTTTACAGCTCAGAGCTTGGAGAAGAAGGCTCACAGTATAGAACTTTCGAAGCGACGTAATAGGCAGCTTTAGAATAGGGTTGGAGAGGATAGGGAGACACTAGCCACATCTAGCCACACCTAGTCACACCATTCGCCCGTTCATCGTAGCATCCTGGGCATGTGCTTTGGCGCCCCGGTATTCACCTATATCTCTAACTGATAAGGGTACCTTATTCTAAATTTCGTTAATAACCTTGTTGCATATGGTGTTAAAGTGACGGCAAATGAGACGTGAAGGTCTTGAGCAATCGGCCCTCAAAACCGCTTTCACAAAATGCTGGTGCATATGGCGGTTGAGTAGAACTAATACACAGAATTCGGCGAAAACCAACTGACGGCAGGTAAAAACGACACGTTGTTTAATTTGCTATTTCTTCAACTACGTTATTTTACCTAATTGTATTTATATGTTTGAAGGCGACTGCAACTTCAAGGCGGTAGTTTCCGTATGGAAAGAATACGGATGTTCCAGCGCCAGAATCTCCAAGTAACCATCCCAATCGAGAAGACCAGTGTAGCAAACGCACTAATGACTTCACAGGGCGTGGAGCGGCCAGACCGCGGGGATGACCACCAGTCTAGTGGTTTCTGATCACTCACTGGGGTATGACTAAACGATTGTGTACTAAGATGAGACGGCTGGCTTGAAAAGTAGTTCAAGTTGGTAAGTTATCAGAACCAAAGACTGGCATGGATCTTGGCAGGGAATGATATAAACACTGAAAACTCATCATGCTAATCGAAGCCCTCGAATCATTACTGAGATAAGCTCTGAATTGCAACCGATTTATCAAGCAAGGAGCTCTTCATTTAGATGTCTCCACAGAGGAGCAGTTCGACATTCGTCCGCAGTGCGATTAGATTTCTCGCATCAGAGTTAAAGCTCGGTTACCATAATAACACATGTGTTATCACGGACGTCCAAATGTGGTATTAAGATATGACCTTCTTGACTGCTTGAAGCTGCACCGTTTTCTGCATGTTCCACGACGGGCGCATCCTGAGGAATCTCAAGATAAATAACATGAAGTGAAATCCACCGTCTCTGTTGGGCTGAAATTCGCTGTTAACAGCGTCCCGAAAAGATTTACCTTGGATTCAAAAGAGCGCGGTCACTGAGTGCCTCGAAACACCTCACCACTGTTTAGATGCTAACGGTTCGTGCATATGGCGAAAATTTTCACCACCGGTTAACGCTGCAAAGCCTGCAAAGAAGGTTTTGCATGTGCTACCGCATTGGTTACCGCCCAGCGAGCTTGGGTGCTTACTCCCTCTGTGTCAGCGCCCTACACTATCCAATGCCTTCACTACTTGTCTCTAAACGCAACCTGCAAAGAAGCCTTTATTTGAAAAAAAAAAAAAAAAAGATAGTTCTCTGTGTTGAAGTTACATATTCGTGTCGCATCAAAAAGAAGTGCCCTTAAGCGACGTGATTGCAACAAGGTGTCAATGTCCTCTGCGTGCGAGTCACTCGTTGCAGCTGCTGCAGCAAAAACTGCTAATGTTCATGACCGATAAATGGTGGAACGTTGGTATAAATCATGGTATAACCACGTATGTCAAGGCTGGCATAGGTTGTTTCTGTAGCAAAACTTGTTTAGGTGGATGGAAACTGGAATTCAAAACAGGCGAAATGATATCGTGCTAGGCTCGAAGGCTTTCTATTCTAAAACAGGTCCCAATTCTCCGCAATCTAGTTTGTTGTAGGCAATATAAAGCAACGCGACAAATGTGATTTGTGGCCTGTTCCCTTTCCAGAAATTTAAGGAAAGCCGGCAAATTCACTTATTAGCCTTATTGGTGTCCCAGAGCGTCTGCCATGGGTGAGTAGGTTATTTGTGGTTTCTTTGACAGTTTACTGCACCCGAGTTGCTACATCCTCTTCCATTGTTTCCACCAGTGAGCCAAGCGAGGAGATGGCCTCAAAACCAAGAGCTGCTGAAGGACAAACCTGCGCAGATAGCACTGCTCCATTGTGCAAATCTCAGTTCGTGTTTTCATCTGCTAGGGTAACAACAATATCAGTGGTGTGATGCGGGTACACAGCTTTTCGAACAGTTAGCGTCCTTCTTCATTTGATTTAGAAGATGAGAATGTTGTCATCCATCTACACATTCTTTCATTTACCTATGCTAGACGTGAAGATGGAGAAGAAAAGTAAGCGTACAGTACTGAAGAAGCTCTCTTTTCCCGTCCCAGAGAGGAAAAAGTTGTCGTTATAATTGCTCTAATTGGTGATTTTAGGAGACGCTGATCTTGAGTCGATCACACTTGTGTAGAGCTTTCAAGCAGCGCTCGAACACTCGACGTAAAGCGAAATTATAAGGCAGGTGAATACTTTTACTAATACTTGTGATAAATCGTAATTAAACAGTCACACGAACTACATAGACACGAGCGCATGGCGTCAATAAAGCACCTGCGTTTACCACGTAACTGGCAGCAAAGCACGGCACTTGAGCGCGGTCGACAAGTGGGGACGACTTTTTATCTTAACTGAAGGCGCAAAACATTATTCAATGATGATAATGTTCAAAGCAGACGAACGCGGCAAATCGAGTGGCCTCAATGGCCAAAAAGCAAGAGAAAGATGGCGCACACCGCTCCTAGAACACCGCTTTTTGTGCAGTTCTTCCGTTCAGTGCGTCTTGCTGAAAAGAATGAAACTCGGAATACGGACCTAGCATCGTTTGATCCTTTCAACATCGCGACGTTCGAGCTTTTTCCGACCCAATTATTCGTCCCATTTTTAGAGCGCAGCTCTTTGGCACCCATTCCAGCGTTTCGCGTCGTCGCCGGCATCGTGCCTCGTAACCAGCTCCGCCTCCGTTTCAGCCCCCCAGCTCAGCCGCCCCCCCCCCCCCCCCTCTTTTTCCGTGGCGGCGACCACGTGTGTCCTCCGATTGCTGCGCGCGCTCCTGTCACCGCCGTTCACCGCTGCATGACCCCCCGCCCCCACTTTTCCTGCGCGGCGGGGACGGAGTTCCCCGGTTGCTGAAGCACCGGCTCGCTATAAGCGGACCACGGTGCGTGCATCCCAAGTCGAAACGCAGGGCCACGTTGTCTTGACTCGCTAGTGTCGTCAACGGCATCAGCCAGTCGCTGCTATCTCTTAGCCGCGCAACGTTCCTATGCATGGAGGAAAAAAAAAAGCTAAGCAGGGAGCGCGCGGCAATACCCATGAAGCCTAGTCATAAAAAATAAAAGGGAGCGTGTCAGTCCCCGCGTGATTAGGCCACATGATAGCCTGCGGTGATATCTACTACCACTGCGCGCGCGCGCAGCACCGGCTCAGACAGTCAAGTGTAGATACTGAGAATGCTATTTTATCACGTTTTAATACCATGTTCTGGATTTGATGGTCATGTGCAGTTCCTCATGATGAGCCATTTTATCGTGATTCGGTTTTTTGCGCTGTTACAATGTTTTATGTCGGTGTACATTAACGTAGGAAAGTTGCCGAAATAAACTCAGTTGGTAGTAGGCGCGTTTTCTATCCCTGTTCTTTCCTGTGATCGTGTCCTTGCACAGTTCCCTTGGTTAGTATGACCCGATGTTCATGGCATGGATACGCCTCGCTCTGCGGGGGGAATGCAAACGCAGCAATGTAGAAGGAGGTCCTTCCAGGATATAGCGCTCTTTCGCCATGATTGAGGGTTAATTTGATAGAAATCGGCGCGGGCTGAAGTTTACGAAGTCTCGAGTGGTGTACATATTGCTCAACATTTCTTTCGTAGCACGCGGGATGATTGTAGTCACTGAAAGGGAAGAGAGACACTAGAGAGGTAAAAGGGGACGAACGGACTGCGAGGGCTGCGGCACTCCTGCCTTCGCTCCGGACCCACCAGGCAGAAGCGGTGCGCAGTCGCAGGTGAAGAGTGAGTGAGGAGACCGGCGGACACGCTGAGACAAATGGCCTGCTGCAGGGTGCGGGCCGAGATTCCGCGAAGCCCGCTTGGAGCGCACGTGCGTTGTACCTCCTGAACCGCTCTCGAGCGTCGAAGGAGCCTCATTTGTCAACATTGATTTACAGCGCCGCTTTTCGCAAGCCCATTCGCAGCTTTGCCTTTTGAGTCGCCTCGAGAGTTCACTGGTCTGCGATCACAATGAGCAAGCTACGAAGCGAGGCTTTCCTCAGTACGGACCCAGGCAGGCAGGCGAGGCTGCTTTTTTTCCTTTTACGCACATTGCTCCTCTCGCTGGTAGGCAGTTACGCTCAATGTTTCTCGTATACATTCATCGGCTGCTTCCATCTGCTGCTGCCCGTGCTTTAGGCTAGCGGGTTCTGAATGACATGTTTTCTGCAATCTTCTACTATTCTGCTTTCAGTTTCTGTGCCGTAGCCTCTATCCGGACGGTTGTTCAGAAACACGGCATTCTTCATTCAGCCCTCATCTCCTTTCGAAAAGGTCCTGAAGGCCTTTAAAAACAGGTTTCGGTACACATTTCGTGTTGATGAACATTTCTTCACCAGTCTCAACAAAGATGAATTATAAAACAGAAATGCGTTCTTGGGCTACACCTTGCGCTTTCCGCTTGTGAAGGCGGCACAGAATGCGGCATAGAATGCGGAGAGGGATAAAGTCGCTTTGGTGCTACTACATGGGCTTCTACTGGAGCCTTGGACGGAAAGACACGCGGGTGAATGAGTAGATGGATGGGTGGGCGGGTTTGCACATTTTCAGTGGGGAATATCTCGAGCTTGCGGGACGTTTGCGCTGTATAGCTCTATGCCATCTGCTTTCGCGACTGACATTCAATGCGTAGTGAGGAGATAGTGGTGAGGAGTTGATATTTTCTAATGACTCTGTGAGACGAAATCGACGCTACTGAGGGCGCCAGCTGAAGTGATGTTAACACCACTGATGTGAATGATGTATGTCCTGAACTCTGAGATGAATGTGAGCTGCCGCAATTCCGTGAAGCATACAGGGTTGCAGAATGACCAGCCGCGTAAGAGGGAGGCTTCTGATCAATTAGAATAGTAAACGGCTTACCTTTAATCAGGTGGGGGAAATAAGTAAAGCATTTCCGGGTATATGGAGGCTCGGCGAGACATTCGCGGCCGGAAACACAGTGCCGTATCTGGGCAGAAGTCATGCGTTTTAATAGGAAGGTGAAGTGCTGCCACACACCACTGACCTGCTGCTGGAGAACAGCTTCCAGCGCTCTGTTCGAAGCGTCTGTTATGAGTGCTAGCATGCAATCCGTAGAAGCACAGTGATTTGGGCGAGTTGATATCAATCCATCGCATCACACAGCGCGAGAAGACATGGGGACTGTGCCGCCCTTTCTTCTGTCTCTGTGTTTTCTCTCGCTGTTCGATGCGATGGATACAATCCGTATTTGGGTTGTCGAGACGAGGGGCATTGCGGACGGAACGTGCTTTGTTGCATTAAAGGCGTCTTGCTCAGCGTCGTCCCGATGTAGTGCTTTCCCCGAGTGCTTGCGGAAAAGAATGCGGTCGATAGGTTTCAGGGGGGCCACAGTTCCTTATTTATCGATGGTAAAAAGGTCACGAGACTGAGAAACTCGCGGAGCTTCGCGGTTGAGGCTTGGGAAACATGAGGATGGATTGCACTTTGTCGAAAAGCGGGCGGATGCCATTGGTGATGGGCGAGAAAATCGAGGGCTCCAAACTTACTATTTTCGGTGTTGATGATGACGCCTTTTGCGGAAAGGTACTGAAAAAGTAGGCGGAGGTAGTGCGCGCGTTTTTCAAGGGATGGACTGAACACAAGACTGTCATCCACGAAAGCGAACGCGAAGGTAAGGCCGCGTATGACGGAGTCGATGAAACGATGGGAGGTTTGTGCTGCGTTGCGAAGTCGGAATTGCATTCTGAAGAATTTGAAAAGATGGAATGCTGCCACCATTTCTGCTTTGGGGATGACATAATTCTTCTGCCAGGGGTATCTTATGATAGCTCTGACTAGATTGGAAAAATGATTGCGCCATGTACAGCCGATGTGAAGTCCTATATGTTCGGCAGTAGGTGTAGGGCTACGGCTCGAGGCTGATCACTTCAAGGTGTGCGTCTTTGCACGCCGCCACCCGCCCGTTTCATTCCTGCATTGTGGACGCAGTTTCCCTTCCCACACTCCCACACGAGCGCCGTGTGCGTAGGATGCCGACCCGACCTCCGACTGCCGTCGCCGGCTTTGCGGGGCCTCTTAACCAGGGGCCATCCTTGGGAGAGGCACGCCACAGCTTACCACGCCACCGGAGGGGGGGGGGGGGGGGGGTTACATATCACACCTTTCGGGGTGGCCGGTCGGCACTCAGACCATTTTTTGACACTTCGACTTTAGCGCCCGAGGAGGCACGTAAGAGTGTAGAAGCCAAAAGCTTTCCTTTTCTTCAGCTCCGGGTCATGAGCATAATGGTTTTGCGAGTTTCTCTTTCCATGTTATTGCCG
The DNA here is from genome assembly GCF_055883805.1 of Amblyomma maculatum. Classification (NCBI taxonomy): domain Eukaryota; kingdom Metazoa; phylum Arthropoda; class Arachnida; order Ixodida; family Ixodidae; genus Amblyomma; species Amblyomma maculatum. The sequence continues at coordinate 5,890,633 of NC_139350.1, read as the reverse complement.
TTAGAAGTCAAGCATGGGTGGCGCATGGCAGTGCATCTGTAGAAAGGATTTAACCAGCAGCGTGATCGTGGATGGGGCGGCGGTGTGTGGGAGGCAAGTGTGAAGACAGCCTCCCGACGGGCGAGGGTTCGGTAAGCTTACCAGGGAAACAGTGTCGCCGTGCTCTTTGTTTGATGTAATTTGTAATGCTGTCAGGGCCCTGGGTTGGGTGCTGAGGCCCACCCATGGAGCGTTGCCCCTTTAGCATACTATTTCCTAATTTGACAATTGATGTCTTTGGACGACAGCTGGAAATACCACCAACATTTATTTGCCATTTGAGTCTTAAAAATTAATGAGATTGAAGACAGTTGAGTCCAGCCTGAGCTGGGGCTCCATGCGCAGTCATGAAACGCGTCTCTACCTAGCCTCTAACCAGTTAGGTCGATAAGTAACGTAGCGCAAAGTTGTTCCTTTTGTAAATTTCCGCTTCCAGTTTTACTCCCTGTATAATGTCATAGTGCAAATATATGTTCGGCTGTCATCACCTTCAAGCCCCTAATCTTCCACGCCAAACTACACGACAGGAAAAGGAAACGAACCTAATAAATTCTACTGTAAGTACCGGTCCGAGATTATTTAGGTTTTTAGGAACCAGTAGTCTCCGTAGGATCTCCAGTTACCCGACTTCATCCAGCCAGAATGGAATGAAGCTTTAGAGGAAGACTGATAGTGCCAAGTTCTAGCTTGGGCTCGAAACCCGCACGGGGCTCTTAACGATGTCGGGAGCAGGGCGTTGTGGGAGAGAGAGACCAGCTGGTCGCGAAGTTATGGCGAATGTCGAGAAAGACAGGTCAAGTCCAATCTGGGGGTGACGTTAGCCTGAGGAATTCTTAAGAAGGGTGCAAACGGCTCCTTGGGAGCTGTATTACATGAAGGTCAATACTACTCTAGTTGCCCGTAAATGCCATGCCATGTAAAATGTTTAGTTGCGGATTCAGCGACGCGCTTTCGCTCTACATCGACGAGGTGGGTGTGCAGTGACTAGAAATTCACCACCAATGATGGCAAAGCCGACGCCGGCGACCAGAAGCACCCATCGGAAGACTCTTCGAAGCTCCATGTTGAGCGTCGCACTGCGTTGCGCATACACAGGAATGCTGTTTCCGCTCACCGCTTGGAGGTATAAAATTGCAGCGGGAGCGTGATTTCCTTCTGTGGATGGAATAAATGTCGCCTGGCTTGGATCAGGTGCCAAAAAAAATTATGTCAAGCGGTTCAGTCGAAGACGTGGAAGAGGTGACATTCTTCTTGGAATTGACCGCTCATTACCGCTATTGGTCGGCTGGATAGTTTTACTGTCGTTTTGCACGGCAAGAGGTCGGGCCGGGCATTCGCACCCAAGCGGTAATAGCACACTTGTAGACTTGCGTGCTCCCTTCGCTCGCGCCGTCCGCAAAGCGTCGAGGAGCGAAGACATTGGAGTTCGCGGCATAAGTACGGATTCGGGAGACTATAGTCGGATACAGGTTAAGAAAAAAGCGGCATCCAGCTATCAAAAAAGCCCCTCCAACCAATAGCTGCTGAGATATATTATGACATCACAGCCGACCGTCTTGCGCCTCCGAGTAGCGCTTGGAACGTGGTTTCTGCGAGTGAGTCCATGCTGGCAAATAGTTCTTATATGCTGCGTGAGTTCCAGCAACACTACATGCATTTACTCAGTTGGATCGATAGTTGTTTTCTCCTCAGAGCACAACAGGTACGATGACTAATTCTGAAGGTGAATTTCAGTAGAGTCGAGTTTTCACGGAATCGCTCTGTTCTGCGCTTCACCAGATTTATTTTCGGCCATGGAGCCCTACGAGGTGCCATCAGAATGCGTTTCATCCTTCGCGGGTGACGATTGTGAAGAGTTAAATTCCACGCCTCGCAAGTGGTGCGAGAAGAATAAGAGTGGCCGTGTCATCTGCAGTTGCGGACGGGGGATAATCCGAAATGCGTATGTTCGCTTGAAGTATCAGCACGCGGAGAGTAGCGTGGAAGAAACGTGCGCGGTAGTGAGTGACCTTCTTGGAGTCAGTGTGGGGTTGGTGATGGATGTCAAAAAGGAGGTGAAGGAAAACGGTGGAAAAGTTACAACGCCCTCCCGGAAGTGCCCACGAAATGCAGGCAAGAGATGACGAACGGAGGTGTATGACGACTTCACGAAGTGCACATTGCGGCCTTGAGTAAGTACATCGTTTTTTTTTTCGCCGTGATGAGATCCCAGCTGTAAAGATTGCCACCGATTTCAAAGCTAGCGGCGACGTTACTCCCTAAAGCCAAGGACTGTGCGTCGACTGCTCCATGATATAGGAAAAGGGGCCGGGACTCGCGGCTGATTGAGCGGGATGATTGGCAGCAAAGATGCCTGCGTGACATCGTGAGGTACAGGAAGGAAGGTCTGTGAATATTTTTCCTGGACGAAACGTGGATGAATGCAGAACACACTCGACTGTGTGGAGAGGCATGACGTTTGTTTCCCACCGCGACGTATTCATGCATGGTCTGAGGACGGGTCTGAAGCAGCTGTCAGAAAAGGGGTTGCGCCTGATCATATCGGCAACAAGGACAGCTTCGTTGACGGTTGCTTGGACGTATTTCGCAGTAAAAAGACTGGCGACTATACCGCGAGGAGATGGATGGCACACCCCTCGAGAGCTGGTTTCATGCTGTTCTGGAGGAATCGCCACAAGGTAGTGGAACTGTAATGAACAATGCCTCGTACCACTCCCGGTTGGAAGAAGCAGTGCCTACGACTGCTTCTCGCAGGGAAGTCATGCAGGATTGGCGGACATTGAGAGGGATTATTTGACAAGAGAAAATGCTGAAAAAGGAGCTCCTGAACCTTGCGGCCTCTGTAAAGCACCGATACATGAAGTATCGAGTTAACAGTGCAGCCGAAAGGGTGCGTTGTGCTGCTGCTTCTACCTTACCACTGTGAGTTCAACCCAGTCGAGCTCATATGGGCTGAGATGAAGCACGGTGTGGCAGCCAGGAATGCCACATTTAAGCTAATATATGTAGAGGTTCTCCTTAGAGAAGAAGCCTCCAATGTGACAGCAGAACACTGGGAAAATGCTGACAGGTATGCCATCGATATTGAAAAAAAAAATTATGGATGACAGACGTGACAGTGCACATGTCCAGCAGCCCATCATCATACATATCGATGAAGATGAGATGGACTCCGAAAGTGATATGTCTGGAGTAGAGCTCCTCGAAGACATGTAGAGCTAGTACCTATTCACCAGAGTCCTACAAGCATTGGAACTCCATTTTCCCACTGCTGACTTTGGTACTGTTGAAAAAAACACTGCTATTTGCTGTGATTAATTCAGAGGTGTTTGCTGTCTAGCCGGTTCGGCAGGATTGCCTTCAGATATAGCAGTGACCGCAGGAAAAGCTGCTTCAGTGTTTCATTCCTGACCCCATTTGCTGCAATTAACTCAGTTGTTTGTGTTTCCTATATGTGGCTCGGTGCCGAATGCATTCAGTTACAGCAGTCAGCACTACAAAAACTGCTTCAGTGTTCTTTTTTTTTTTCATCTGCTGTGATTAACTCAGTGGTGTATGTGTCGTATGCCTGGATTGGTGCTCGCTGCCATTCAGATACAGCAGCGGGTACGAGGAAAGCGGTTTGAGTGTTTAATTCCTTATCTCATCTGCTGTGACTAACTCAACAGTGCATACCGTGTAGCTCGCTCAGCCAAGATCGCCTTCTGATGTAGCAGTGACCACGGGAAAAGCTGCTTCCGTGTTTCATTCACGATCTCATTCGCTGCGATTATACGGTGTAAAATGGGCAAATTTGATATCATTTCCAAATGATATTTCCAGGAAAGGCAGGGAGGTTAACCCGTAACAGCAACCGGTTTGCTACCCTGCACTGGGGAACGTCAGATTGAGGTCTTAAAAAGGTGGCGTGCCGACCAGACCGATGAAGAACGGGCTCTATGTTTGTGAAATGCACAACGTGTTTAATCCAAGCTTGGCAATGAGCGTAGCCGTGTACATAAAGCTTTCGCTTCTCTCCAGGGTTAAAAAGTTAAACCACCTGCTTTTTTCTATCCCTTGATGTTCGCCGCTAGCTTTGAAAAAATAACAATGGGTCGCTTCTGTGAAAGCGTGAAGATTGTTGTTTGACGTTAAACGGCGCCGCGGTGTGTCGTATGCATTGCATTATTTCTGTCAAATGTCTATTTCTTTTATGTGGTATCGGCTTGACAGCTTAAATAAACGAGGATGAATTTGCAGTTGAAAAGATTTGAGCTGAAAACACTGGAACTGTAGCACTACGTTGCTTCGTGCTGACGACTGACTCTATGTGCTTGCCGTGTGGTGGACCACACACGTCTAACGTTTTAACAACTGGTAGTCTCTGATCCTTGACCGCAGAATGTTAAGCACTTTCTAAGTGCATAACAAAGAGGAATAATTAAATTTGTAAATTTTATTAACTCAGTTGCGGTCCCACTTGGGCACTCCACGAAACAAGTATGATCAAGAAATGATTTTCAGATGACGTTTTCAAACTGCTTTCCGTCCATTACGATGCACAGAACAATGCGGTCTTTAATGAAGTTCACAACAAAAATAAGTATCCCAGGAATTTTGCAAGGATGCTGGATGAAGTGCTGGCCTCGGCGGCCGCTTTTCGATGGAGGCGAGAAGCAGGGCGCCCGTGTGCTGTGCGATATCAGTGCACGTTAAAGAACCCCAGGTGGTTGAAATTTCCGGAGTCCTCCACTACGGCGTCTCTCATAGCCTTAGTCGCTTTGGGACGTTAAACCTCAGAAGCCAACCAGCCTGAGTCCCTTTGGGGACGTTAAACCACATAGACCATAGCCACGAGAAATCTTTTCAACTGATATCCTGACACGCTGCTCCAGATCTTTGAGGATTGCTAGCTCCGCCTTGAAAACTGTTTTTAACGTATCTCCAGGGGATGACAAGTCGGGAGACCTAGGAAGCCAGGGTGCTGTTCTCTTACGCTCAATCAAATGGTTGGGAAAGGTTGTAGGGAACGATCTCCCATCATCCTCTTTATAGTCGGCTTTCCCTCCGCGGTAGTTACTCTAGCTATAGCGGAATGGCGCCAACTTTGGTAGTTAACATTACCTATCTAGAGATGGCGCCAGCGTCGCGGCAGCACAAGCGCCAACCCTGATCTTGTCACCGCGCACGTGGACAAAGCCAACTCCCTTCGGCATCGGGACGTGGACGCGAGCGGACGTCTCCTCGCTACACTCCCCAGACGCCGGCAAGGGGCAGCCTCGCGGTACTTTTCCCGCTTGCCCGTCTTGTCCGGCCTCGGAGTTTATCCCCTGCCCTAGCGTGGGCGAACGTTCGCCTGTAGCCTTCCTGGTGAGTCAGACGACCTGTATTCATTAGTGTGTTTTATTGCTAGCTGGCGTTGTTATTGCAGCAATAAATGCCTGTTTGTTGTTAGCACGTGTTTTTCCTGTGTTCCCAAGAGCACGGCCCGTAGTGGTCGGCGTGCGCTCGGTAGCGCACGCGATCACTGGGTGTGGTCGGCGGTTTTGACTGTCAACCGCGATTAAGCGGAAAAAACGTATTTATCCCCCTATTACAACCCCACACCTGGCGCGCAACGTGGGGCCGCTCTTGGAACACTGGACGACTGTTTGTTCGTGGCAAGGGACGTTCTTTGGCCGTACATGACAAGTGCTAGGCCTAGAGTGAATTTTGATCGCTAGGTCCTGCGGCATGCTTTCTTGAGTGCGAGCTGAATTTTGCTGCAGCATGATTGAAGTTTTCGACATGCTCAGCGCATTTTTTGTGCCCTTTGGAGAAGTTTCTTCAGTTTGAAAACCACATCGAGGGAGCGCGAGGCCTAGCGCCCGCGTAGTCGCCAAGCCTGTAGCGAGTGCAGAAGCCGCGTCAGTGGTCCGAGTTTTCGGTACATATTTTCTCATCTGTCTCTTTTGCGACTCCGGGAGTCGCGGGCACTGGGAGCCGAGTGGCCTGGGCCACGGGTGCCACGATGAGCTTGCTGGTATTGCAGCTCGGCATCGGGCATCCGACACCGTTCGGGATAGGGGGCGCAGGCAAATCCGCTTCGTGCGGTGAGCGGAGTAGGACCAACCCATTGTGCTGCTCTCCTCGCGGCTGTGTGCGCGTAGCCCTTTTCCGGGTTGTTTTCTTTTTTTTCGAAGACGGTCTTTGTCATAGTGGTCGTTAGGCCTAAGGCTTCCGCAGCTGCCTGCATCACGCCAGAAGAAAGGACCGCCAGGACCGTGGTGTTGTAAAGCGGGAACACAATGCTGCCCACTTGTTTTTTTTTTTGTTTTTTGGTATCCTCGCACGAACTGAGCAGTCTGATTCAACTCAAGAAAGGGCTTTGTTTACTTGAACTTTGCATTTTACAGCTGCATGACACGTTTTGCTAGCGAGCTTTGTACGGAGACACGAGGCCCGTGCGGACGCCGTTGCTTCCTCCCATGGCTTTCTTTAAAGGCATGTGGAGAGCGTTCTGGTTATGCAGGTTCACCGGAGCCACCCAAGCTTACTGGCCTCTGCACATCGTCTCGCTGCCACCTGCTGCGACAGAGCTGCCTGTATCCTGTTCGGCACGTCCACCCGGGGCAGCCGTGGCGAGACCAGTCAGTAGTCACATCTGGCTGCCGCTATCCTGGCCTGTAGCTTTCAGCCGGACTCGCGGGCCCTGTGGACACGTGGTCCACTTCCTGCGATCCCTGTTGTTGCGCTGTACCAGCACCTGACTGGGTACTTTCTCTGGCGCCGCCGCTGCGGACTCCCGGCCGCAGTTTTCGGCCCCGCTGCGTACCGAGCTGCAGAGACTGCAGCCCACGTGACATGCCAGCCACCCTGCGGAGACCTTAATGCTACCGTCGGCGCACCGCGGAAGTCTGCGAGGATGTCGTCGGTGCTACCTCCGCTGAAAGGTCTTGCCTCAAGTGCAAGTTCATGAAGACATCTCCATAGCATGTACTTGCAGGCGCGTGGGTCAATTTAAGGTTGGGGGGATGTGGGGAACGATCTCTCATCATCCCCTTTAAAGTCGGCTTTCCCCCCGAGGTAGTTACTCTAGCTATCGCGGAATGGCGCCAACATTGGTGGTTAACATTAACTATCAAGAGATGGCGCCAGCGTCGAGGCAGCATAAGCGCCACCCCTGATCTTGTCACCGCGCACGCGGATAAAGCCACCTCCCTTCGGCATCGGGAACTGGACGCGAGCGGACGTCTCCTCGCTACACTCCGCACCGCAGTCGACGGCGAGGTGAAGCCTCGCGGGACTTTTCCCGCTTGTCCGGCCTCGGAGTTTATCCCCTGCCCTAGCGTGGGCGAACATTCGCCTGTAGCCTTGCTGGTGAGTCAGACGACCTGTATTCATTAGTGTGTTTTATTGCTAGCTGGCGTTGTTATTGCAGCAATAAATGACTGTTTGTTGTCAGCACGTGCTTTTCCTGTGTTCCCAAGAGCACAGCCCGCAGTAATCAGCGTGCGCTCGGAAGCGCACGCGATCACTGGGTGTGGTCTGCAGTTTTGAATGTCAACCGCGATTGAGCGGGGAGAACGTATTTATCCCCCTATTACAACCCCACAAGGTGCTGTTCAAGAATTTCGGGCCTGGGGCTCTGTCATGCTGAAACCACGTTTTTTGCACCAGACCAGTTGTAGCTCTGACGCAAATTCAGAGACGGCGCCTTTTAGAACGCAGTCTGCGATACTGTTTCGATGAAGTACTGATACGGCCATTATAAATGACACATCAAACATTCGCTGAACATCATATTTGGCGCTTGCGCTGACGCCGCCAAAGTTGGGGGGGGGGGGGGTTCTTGTCGCTCCAGTAATGGACATTCTGCAAACTGATATTCGATCGACTCCCTGAAAAATTGTTTCTTGCCTGTCTAAATCACTTTGCGGGGAAGTTCCGGGTCTTCATCACATTTAATTTGGCACCAGTTTCAAATTTCGAGCCGTTTCTGATAATATTTCGGTGTCAGTTCCATGGGGGGGGGGGGAGGGTTGAAGACACATGATTTGGGTGGTAGCTTTGTCTTGAATATGACCTCCAAACTACAGCCGGGCTGGCTCCGTACGAGTTGGTAATTTCCCTGACATTTGCTTCCAGCCTGACACGAACATCAATGTCAAACTCGTCGGCTGCACGCCCTGCTCATTACATTTCCTGAACATGGACTGATCCAGCAGTGTTAAATCGATTACCTATCGATATAAACGTAGACTGTGTCGAGAAACGACGACCATGATTTTGAAAAGTATGCAATCTGGATGTCAGCTCCACGTCTATTTCCGCGCTGACATAAGCGATCACAGTGCCCACCTTCCCCTTCATGGATCACTGCCTTGTCGTGGCGGAGGGGCTTGCGAAACTCGATGAAGTCGTGAGCTCTGCTCTGTAGGGCCACCCAAGATAGACAGGTCACGGCAAAGAGTTCTGACAAAATGTGATTAACTGGAGAAGGTAATGGCAACCCACTCCAGTATTTCCTGCCAAGAAAACCCTATGGCCAGTCACAATACCATTATCGATATGGCGCCGGAAAATGAGCCCCCCAGGTTGGAAGGCTTCCCACATGTTACTGGGGATGAACAAAGGGCGATTCCTAGTAGCTCCAGGACGAATGAAGCGGCTGGGCTAAAGCCAAAAGGACGCTCAGTTGTGGATGTGTCGGGAAGCGACCGGAAAGTCCGATGTTGCAAGGAGATATATCACATAGCAACATGGAATGTAAGATCTATGACGCAAGGTAAACTGGATATCGTCAAGCGAGAAATGGACAGATTGAACATTGATATTTTGGGTATCAGCGAGCTCAAGTGGACCGGAATGGTAGAATTTAACTCCGGCGACCATTATGTCTTTTATTGTGGGCACGAATCCAAGAGAAGGAATGGTGTCGCTCTCATAGTAAACAGAAGAATGGGCAAAGCAGTGCTAGGGTACAACCCCAAAAACGACCGAATGATTTCGCTTCGGATCCAAGGTCACCCTTTCAACATAACAGTTATCCAAGTCTATGCACCGACCACTGCTGCTGAAGAAGCTGACGTTGAGAGATTTTATGCGGACCTACAATGCCTTTTAGACCGCACCCCATCATCAGACGTCGTTTTTCTCATAGGAGACTGGAATGCTAAGGTCGGGAGTGAAGAAATATCCGGAATTACAGGCAAGTTCGGTCTTGGTGAGCCAAATGAAGCTGGGCAGAGGCTAGTAGAGTTCTGTCAAGAAAACAACCTGACCATAGCGAATACTCATTTTCAACAGCACAAGAGGCGCCTGTACACATGGATTTCACCGGACGGTCTGTACAGGAATCAGATCGATTATATTATTTGCCGGCAGAGATGGAGAAGCGCTATACAAGCAGTAAAAACAAGGCCTGGGGCCGATTGTGGCACCGATCATCAGCTTCTTGTTGCCAAAATTAAGCTTCGATTGAGGAAAACGCAGAAAACTAGAAGGCCTTTCAGGTATGATCTGGATCAGATTCCATTAGAATATGCTGTGGAAGTGAGCAATCGATTTCAAGAATTAGATCTAGAAGACAAAGAGCCCGAAGAGATGTGGACTGATGTTCGTGATATAATACAAGTTGCTACTAAGGTAGTTCCAAAGCAAAAGAAATGCAAAAAAGCAAACTGGTTATCTGAAGAGGCTTTGCAAATAGCTGAGGAAAGGAGGATGGCAAAAGGTATGGGGGAAAGAGAAAGATACAAGGTTCTCAATGCGGATTTTCAGAAAATAGCAAGGAGAGATAAGAATGCCTTCTTGAACATACAGTGTCAAGCAGTTGAGGACAACAGCCAATTAAGATAAACAAGAGCTCTGTATAAGACAATCAAAGATATCAAAGGAAGCTTCTGTGCTAAGCTGGGCGTGATAAAGGACAAACGAGGCAAGGACCTCACTGAAGCCTCAGAGATAAAGAAGAGGTGGCAGGAATACACAGAAGAATTGTACAAGAAGGACCCGGATGTGCAAACCCAACATAGGACGGTTGTGATTACTGATCTCGAGCCGGGCATCCTGAAGAGTGAAGTTGAATGGGCCTTAGCCAGCCTTGCTAAGGACAAAGCTAGCGGAATTGATGGTATTCCAGCTGAGTTGCTTCAAAACCTCAACCACGACGCTGTTAACACACTGCATACATTATGTCAAAAGATTTGGACAACCCTGCAGTGGCCACAGGATTGGAGGAGGTCAGTTTACATCCCCATTCCAAAGAAAGGCAATGCCAAAGATTGTTCCAACTACCGCACGATCGCGCTTATTTCGCATGCTAGCAAGGTGATGTTAAAAATCCTGCAAGGTAGGCTGCAGCAGTATGTGGATCGGGAGCTTCCGGACGTGCAAGGTGGGTTTCGCAAGGGCAGAGGAACTAGAGACCAAATTGCCAACCTTCGCTGGATCATGGAAAAAGCAAGAGAGTTCCAGAAACCCATTTACTTCTGCTTTATTGATTATGCGAAAGCGTTTGACTGCATAGATCACAGCAGATTGTGGCAAGCTCTCCAAGAGATGGGAGTTCCAATTCACCTCATCTGTCTCCTCAGGAACCTTTATGAAGGGCAAGAGGCCACAGTCAGAACTGGGCATGGTCTTACTGATTGGTTTCCGATTGAGAAAGGGGTGAGGCAGGCTGCATACTGTCGCCCTGCCTATTTAACCTATATGCAGAGTGCATCATGAGGAAGGCCGGTCTGGACGAGTCTTCAGCTGGAGTGAAGATCGCTGGAAAACGCATCAACAACCTTAGATATGTGGATGATACCACTTTAATGGCAGAAAGTGAATTGGATCTCAAGAGACTTCTGATGCGCGTACAAGAAGAGAGTGAGAAGTTTGGGCTTAAACTGAACATTAAAAAGAAGAAGATCATGGCGTCTTGCCCTATCAAGTCCTGGAGCATCAATGGACAAGAAGTGGAAGCTGTGACAGATTTTCTGTTCTTGGGCGCCAAGATTACCTCGGAAGGAGACTGCAGCCATGAAATTAGGAGACGCCTGCTTCTGGGAAAGAGAGCAATGGTTAGCCTTGACCGCCTAGTAAAGAGCAGAGACATTAGTCTGCCAACCAAGATCCGTATAACCCGTGCTATGGTCTTTCCAGTTGTGATGTATGGATGCGAGAATTGGACTGTGAAAAAGGCTGACCGCCGAAGAATTAACGCGTTTGAATTGTGGTGCTGGCGAAGACTCTTAAGAGTTCCTTGGACTGCCAGAAGATCAAATCAGTCGATACTGTCGACCATAAACCCTGACTGCTCATTGGAGGGTCAAATTCTAAAGTTAAAGCTCAGCTACTTTGGTCATCTGATGAGAAGAGAGGAGTCGCTGGAGAAAGATTTGATGTTGGGAAAGGTTGAGGGTCGCCGGAGAAGGGGTAGGCAGCGAACGCGGTGGTTAGATGGCATTCTCGAGGCACTGCAGATGAAGCTATGTGATGTTAAGAAGATAGTGAGAGACCGGAAAGCGTGGCGTGACATGGTCCATAGGGTCACGAAGAGTCGGACACGACTGAACGCCTGAACTGTGCCCACCTTCTCAGCAGTAGAGTATCAGTGTTGCGCTGGCGCGGAAATTGCACAATTCACGCGATGCGGCGTGACGTTTTAATCCTAGGCGGCAGTTCCACATAGGGAAGTGATTTGAAACACTGGCACTGCAAGCCTTCTCACACACGCATCTCGAAAAGAAGCAGCTCAAATGCAGCGAACGTCTGTGCTTTTTGAGAAACAGGAGCAAACACAGCCACAAGAACGACTGCCTCATGGCATATAGCCATTGCAGCGGTAGCCCTCCTTTCCACACGGAAGCAGTCTTTTTTCAGACGCCGTTCCAGGCACGCAGTGATTACAGGAAAGCAGAAGTTTAGCCTAGCGAGTAAATGAACACATGATGGCGCCTCAGATCGAGCCCATCAGGCAACACCGGCGCTTCTCGTGCGCTCAGTTTCGGTTGCGTGCGGAAAAAAGCTTCGGATTTCCCCGCGCTGCAGGCCGCTAGAAAATGAGCTTTTCTTCGTTTCAAAAAGTGAGTAGTCATTGTGCCGTTCCTGGCATCAAACTCCTCATTGGGACTAACCACCAACTACGATAATTGAAAACTTAATTAGTGGCTTTGTTTAATTACTTCAATAATTACAGGTGTTTTGCAGCATATTATGTCCTCTGGGGCAGAGTTTGCTCCTACAAGTATTTTTTTATTTTGATCCCAATACTTTCACAAAATTTTAAAGTGTTCACTGAAACACCCGCGGTATAATGCGAATGTAACGGAATGGAGCCGATGGGTTGCTGCGCGATCATTGAAACATATTCGATTTTCCCCTCTCCGCCTACTTGCTCGCAGCTAGCGACTCCGGCTCTAAAAGAAACCACCGTCATGATCCCATAATCTGATTGCTTTCGGGCTGTCCTCGTGTTACCTTTCCTTTCTGTTTTCGTCTGCTAGCAGACGATGCAAACCATCAGTCCCTATATCGCAGTTCTTTCACATAGCCCCCACGCATACGTACTCACCTATGGGGCTGAAACGTGGAGGCTAACCAAGAGAGTTCTACGTAAGTTGAGGACAACACAGAGGGCTATGGAACGAAAAATGGTAGGGGTAACATTAAGAGATAGGAAGCGTGCAGAGTGGGCCAGAGAAATAACTCAAGTTATCGACATTCTAGTGGAAATTAAGAAGAAGAAATGGGCATGGGCAGGACATGTAGTGTGAAGAGAGGATAACCGATGGTCGCTTAGGGTAACAAACTGGATTCCAAGGGAAGGAAAGCGTAGCAGGGGGCGGCAGAAAGTTAGGTGGGCGGATGAGGTTAAGAAGTTCGCAGGGGTCAAGTGGATGCAGCTAGCACAGAACCGGGTTAGGTGGAGAAAGATGGGAGAGGCCTTCGCCCTGCGGTGGTTATAGTCAGGCTGATGATGATGATACGTTTATCTTCTGAGTTGCGTGTAATACTACAGGTGGTATTTCACGCACTAAGAAGAAGCCTTAGGACAAATGTGCCACCGGAGTCATTAATCAAATCCCCTTAATATGTGGCAAGTGAGCCACAGCCTAACGTCAGCCAAACTGGCCGATGTGTGAATGATCGAGCTGCAGAGCACAAACGTTCTATGAAACACAATCCGAATATGAATCTACCCACCCACTGCCAATCGTGCGATTTCAAGCCCAAGTGAGAACGAGTGAGAACAGAAATCAGGAGTTTAAGCAGGAGCGTGGACACCCTCGCTCAAGAGTTGCTCCAAGCGTCCTATATCAAAAGGCTGGGATCAGACTTCATCAGTGATACCTCGGTATCAATTTTAGTGGCGAAACTCGTCTTCTTAAGTTGATTAGATCGGAATGACCTAACATGATATTCATGACCTTGCTGGCGGTGTGCAGGCGTTTGTGGGCGATTACTTCGCCATTTTTTTTTTCCGCATGCGCATAAAATGACAGGGCAGTTTAACAACTCCCCTGTCCTGTCCAGTCTATTTGTGCATTCGTCTTTGTTAGCGCTGTGGAACTATTCGTTTTCACCAAAGACATGTGATTCACATTCATGCGCATGCAGATTTCACTTGAAGGGCCCTTTTATTCAGAGAAGGTCCCAGCAGAATACGCACCACGAAAGACAAGGCCAACAACGACGGAGCCAGAACAAGGCGATAGAGGACGCCTTGCGGTTGAGGAGAAAGTGAAGCCGAACAGCTACGGTGTCCATTTGGCCACCATGTGCGACAGCCTTTCTGCCTCCGTCACCAAAGACTGTATTCCGGCCAACATTGAAAAACAAAACTCCCCGCCAAATTTGCGTCAGTGCGACGTCACGCGTTTATGTGACGCCACATCATGCGACGTAATTTTCTGGCATTACAGCTCGCAGGGCGAGCCACAGAACTCAAGCCTCGCTCACTTGTCATGAAGGCATCTATGGGACTTTCGCCGCTATAAAATCCATAAACCATACAAAATGGCTCGACGACCGACGAGCACGACTGTTGCTGTAGGCGCTGCCGTGTTGCTGACAGGGAACCTGAAAGGGTTTTCAAATTGCAAGAAATTCAGTGATTAAAAATAACGGACTTTAAATCACGTGTGTCGATTGTTTTCTGCATTCCGTAGATAAGAAAAGCCAAAATCGCTCATTAAAAACGCGCCGCGGTCACGCCCTCGTCGAAACAGTAGCGCCGGTTGGGGAGAAGCCGAAATTTGGGAACACGAGGACGTGACGTCAATCTCGGAGAGCCGGGGCCGGGGTGCCGGCCAGGCTGGTCGCAAGTTGCGCTTGCACGCTCCATTCCGAGCTTTGGGGATCGACGGATCAGCGCAATTCGCTGCTGGCGCCGTTTTTTTTTTTCTTCAGTCCGGTCGTTCCGTGCTAAAGTTTTCGCGTGTTCCAGGATTCCACGAGGTCGACCAGCAGACATGCAGCGGAATAGAGCGCCGCGTGTTTTGACGCGCTCCGAACAGTGCGCCTTGTTATAGGTGGGAATCGGGCGCCGCTGGACGGATCCTCGGCCGCTTCGACGACCGCTCCACCCAGGAAGAAGTGCCGCTGAGCGAAGGAGTTGGGTGTAGAAGGACGAACGAATACTTGTTTATTTACATTATTACGAGGAGTAGAGAACTAACGATGCCCTAACACACACACACACACACACACACACACACACACACACACACACACACACACACACACACACACACACACACACACACACACACACACACACACACACACACACACACACACACACACACACACACACACACACACACACACACACACACACACACACACACACACACACACACACACACACACACACACACACACACACACACACACACACACACACACACACACACACACACACACACACACACACACACACACACACACACACACACACACACACACACACACACACACACACACACACACACACACACACACACACACACACACACACACACACACACACACACACAGACACACACACACACACACACACACACACACACACACACACACACACACACACACACACACACACACACACACACACACACACACACACACACAAAGTTTTATAGCGTTCGTGTTCACCAGGTTCCCTAGGTGAAGGGTGGGCTCGTCGTTGAGGGAGTGTCCTTATTCCTCTAATGTCACTCACATTTACACACTTCACTCTCTCAGACACGCCACCTCGAAAGAGTGTAGACATAGTGGTGAGGAGGAAGCCGCTATGGCGGTGTAGAGAGTAGCACACGAGGAGCTCACTGTCTGCCGGCGTATCATAGTCTGGGACATACCTGCGTTGATCGGCGTCTGTCGGCGTCTCATGGTCGGGGGCGCACCTGCGTCGAACGAGCCACCGCGCGCCGTCGGCAAGACGAATTGGAGAAGCGTTGATTGCCGCCGCTTCATGGCCTGGGCACACACGTCTGCGTCGTAAGGGCTGCTGCGCGCCGTCGGCCAGACGAAGGAGATGACTGCGTGGCCATCTTGAGGGTAATGACCTATGCGGGAGACACCGGGATCCACTTGAACCGTTTTGTTTCCGATGGCCCGTAGTTGACCGCTGTCACTGACCGGCGGAATACCCCCGCGTTCCTTGCCGGATCTCTTTTGTGATGGCCCTTCACAGTCAAGTCTCGCTGTCGCCGTTCTTGACCCCTCCACCTCTTTCGATCAGGAATTCTTGTCTTAATAGATGAAAGCGGCAGCTCTCGCACCCGACTCGTTGTCGCCATCCTTAACAACCTCAGTTTCTGTGTTTCCCTACTTCTCTTAAGGACTTCGCATTTCTCACGTAAAAGGACAACACACGCAAAATCTGTCAGAGATGTTTGACAAGCGCCCCAACCCAACGCGCAGATATTGCGAGGCATGTTTCTGACCACGTTCGGTATCGAAGCGCATTTCGTGACCGCTGATTAGGATGGCACCCGAGAAATATCTTCCCATCTCTGGCTCCAGCGAGGTGCATGTCGTCAACCGAGCACTCGCAACCATCCCGCATGAGAATAGCAATTCACTACACGGGGCTCTTGCAAGCACACACTGCAAAATGAGAAGAGACTGACACCACCATAAATAATAAAATACTGCGCGGTAACGGAAGACCTAAAGAAACGTACCACTGAAAAAAGATGCCGGTGGCCATAGTTTGGCCACGGCACAATGGAGAACATTCCCTTCGGTTTGAATGTGGTGGGCAAAGGAAGTCGCCTTCAATCACGTACCCAGCTCGTCTTGTCTTCTTCCTCCAGGTACAGAGGTACAGGGCGACCCACAAACAAAATTACCAAGCAAAGTGCAATGCAGTGTGTTCTACCAGTCTTGTAGTGCTTTCTGCGGCGGCCCCATGTATAAGCTGTCCAGAAGAGGTCACGGCCGAATAATTAGCTAATTATTAAAACCAGCTAATATCATTCGCAGCATTAGGTTGACCTCCTCAGCATCTAATTAGAGATCACAGAATATTTTGAGGGACTGCCTTGAATGTAACTCCATCACAGCGCGCTTTCGCTTCGCTAAGCAGCGCCAGTGCAGTTCAGACAATTAGGCAGGCAAAGCGGCCAGCATCGCTTTCTCGAGAGAAAACAGGCTAACGAACCGAGGTGCTACATGAGCGCCGGGGAAGCATAACTGATTACTGCTTGCATATACAGTTTTCGCACAAAGCACGCAGGGATTCGGCCACGTGTGTGCCATTGGTGACTATACTCAGTCACTTCGCAGCATACAGGCTTCTCAGTTGCGATTACGCGGAATGAAAGCGCCGCTCGACGAAGAAATTGTCCCGCTTATTTCTAATAAACTTAACTTCAGGTAAGCCCAGAATCCCGCATTTGCGTAAATCAGGTAGAATCCGCAACAAGGGCAGTCGAAGGCCGCAGAACGAATGGAAAGAGAGAAAAACAAAAACGCCGCTAAGCAAACACATCAGCGCGTCTACCGCCACTCCGAGTCATTGCCGGAATGCGAGCTGCACGCAAGAGTTTGCGCGCACACAATTTCATCTGGTGCACTTTCCTCTTTGCCCGCTGCGAGCAGTGTCCGCGCGCGTGGTACGAGCTTCACAATAGCCGCCCCGAGTCCGTTTAGATTCCGGTCCCTGCACTCGCTTTTACTTTATTACTGAGAGCAGGCAATTAAGCCGGCGCGACTGCTATCCGGCCTCCGCCAAAGACAGCGCGGCACGCAACCCGACAAGACGCGCAGCACAAAGCTCTCCCGCTGTCGATAGGAGCGGCAGTCGAGAGGGTCCCTTATCAGTGTCGCAGGATCTCAGCTCCATTCGGTAAGAGCGGGCCGAATGACACCATGCCACGGGGTTTTTCGGCACGGGTAGAAAGAGCGAAGAAAGGGTCCTAGTGGGGTGGAAGTAGGCGGAAGTCCACGGGGAGTTCTTCCAGTGACAGACTCGCACAACGTATTGTCACCTTCAGTGTAAGTTTGCAGGTTTTTACGAATTGCCGTGAGGACCTCCGATTGTTGCAGTACCATGGTGCAGCCAGCGGCACCAGAAGCAGTTTTTGCAGAAACGACCGACTCGTCAGCTCAGCTTGCGTCGCTCTGTGGCCATAAGTTGGCTTCGCAGAGGAACTCACTGCTTTTTGCGCGGGAAGAAATACGCAGAAGGAGCTTCCGCATTTCCGCTTTCGCAACACACGCTACCTCAGCTTAGGACGTTGGGCGTTATATGCGGGCATGGACCCGGCTTGGCGAGATTCTCTCTCTCTCTCTAGAGCTCTGGCGACGCCCTCTATTAAATGAACTGATGATATCTGCCATTAACGGTATAAATTTCATCCTCGGCACGAATTCAGTTTCACTGCCTTGTCTAGATTCACTCTGTGGTTATCAACAGTTCGGCTTTACTCTCGCGGCCGTCGAGGGGGGCAATGAGAAAAGTACAACTCTGTTCCTCCTTTTGACAGAGCAGACCGGTGGTTTTGGACAGTCATGTGCGAACAACGGTGACATACGGAGGAGAAGCGGATGATATTTATGGGCGTTACTCTGTTGTTTTAGCATGTAGTTTCTTAACAGTTAGAGAGAATCCTGGCCACGATGCGGTTAATTCACCGTGTAGCAGCTCAGGGATGCCGAGAAGATTAGGTCTTGTGTTTCACTTGACTATTCTTGGCCGCAAAACATGTATTCAGTAGGTAATATATCGCCCTTCTAAAGGCAAACCTTAAAGAAATGCTGTTTAGAGTTTTTATGTCAGGCCAACGTTTGAGGTAACCTTATCAAACAAATGAAATGTAGACTAATACAACCCAAATAATGCAACCCACGCAAAGAGGAGAGCATCGCGGTGCAACTAACCATTCTGAGGCAAAATACGCGTTTTCGGGTGATACTCAGCAAGCCAAAATACAAAACCTTGTCTTAGCGACATTCTCGCAATGAAACAAGTAGTGCTTTTTAAGAAGCTCGTATAAGTGATGACACCACGTACTCCCCCCCCCCCCCCCCCCCCCCCCCCCCCCCTTATGTTATATTCATAAACTGAAAGTGTTCAGCTATAGCTGAACTTACAACTGTAATTCATCAACAAAAGCCATTTTTGCACCTCGCACCTTAGGTAAAAATATAAGGTGACTGAAATTGAACTATCCGAAAAAAAGCGGAACATTTATTTCCAGGACGCCGGGGGTGCTATAGCCAATTGCACGGTGCTTTAAGAGTTTAGAACTTCTTACTTTTGTAGTGTAAACTGGAGAACGTTTAGAGTAGTGCCTATTTTCTCCAGTTGTCTCATTTAAAGGTGAGTTATTTGTTTAAAACCGGTTATTGGGACTCGGGCGGCTCCTATGTTAATATTTTTCTTGCAGACCGAAATAACATTCACGGAAGCTTTTGACAACGAGGTGAAGTTACCAAGTTTTTTTAGCTACGTTGGCGATTTCCTAATTATTCTGAGGAAGCATGCACACGCATCTTAAATACAAAATAAGAGGTCGTTTTATTGAGTTTTAAGCTGCTTTTGAATCGTTTAGCCTTTACCAATAAGCTTGCGGAAGATAGTTTGACTGGTGGGAAAAGACACATTGACCAATCTGGCCCACATTTTAACGAACGACGAGCAAACCTCGATCGCAATTTATTAGCACATGCTCTCACCACACCAATGTAAATCTGTAAATCTGATGGGGAAAAATAGCACGAAAGATGTGCGACGGAAACAGCGATCGTAATTACGACTAGTAAGAAGTCAGCCCGTGAACTCGCAACGGCATTCCGTATGAAAGCAGGCGATAGTGATGGGGCAAACACACCCTCTCTTGCCACATAGAAGAAGGAATTACATTTTGAGGTAGAATGCCGTGGTGTACGAGCGTGGCTGCGTTTTTTCTTTGTATTTCAGCCGTCTTTTTTGTTTCCTGTATATTCAATCCGTTGTATAAATAAACAGCCTCATGTTGCGCATGTCTCGTATCACCCCCCCCCCCCCCCCCTCCTCTGGCGCTGCGTCCTGTTTACGAAACCTCAGCCCAGCAAAGGGCGTCTTGCTTGCAATATAAGCACAGCACACATGCAGTCGAATGAGCGACCGCGTAGTGCTAGTGAAAGCAGCAGCGCAGCCACTTATTTTTCTATTGGTCTGCTCTGGAGGCTCACAGCAACATCCAAACGATTGGCTGCCCCCAGCCTCCAAGAATGACAGCAGTCAGAAAACGGGGCATCGCTAAACGCTTAACAGTTCACCATAAGCGCCAATAGGTGCGGCAGGAAGACTCCTGGCAGTCTTTGGCTGCATGCGTTCTCTGTTTTCTTTCGCCGCAGCTTGGTCGAAAATAAAAAACCTCTGGTTTTTTCCGTGTTCACCTCCTGGGTTTCCCAGTGACTCTTGCCGATGTGGGACGCGAGTCTTGTGCTCCATTATTGATTCCCAGGTCAGACCCCGCCACATAAAAGGAGTGGCCGGGCAGCAGCCATCAGCCAGCAGTACTACGTCGGTTTTGAAACATTGAGCGCAGAAAGACAGAAGGGGGAAAAAGCGCGACAGAAGGGAGGGCCCGTCCGAACCAATGTTTGTTTTATTCAATCAATGTTTCGTAGTATGCGTTGCGACAAAACGATGCACAATTCATGTGCCCGCTAGTTCAACTCGCCATTGGACTGCCGTAATGAAGCATGGCGTCTCATCGCTGCCCTACTAATTCCGTGCAGTGTAAATGAAGCTCGCGTTAATTGCCGGTCTCGAGCGCCTTCGAATTCTGGCGATCTGTAAACAAAACACGGATGAAATCTTTACATCTTCACTCATCCTGTTCTGTTGAGAGGTGACCCCCGGCTCTCTCACTTTGCACAACACAGGCTTGTCACCTTACGTTTTATCATTTTGAGTGTCAGTGCAAACTGTTTTCACTACATGGCCAAGTCATCAAACCAGAGTCATCTATTAATGATGGTGGTGTTCATAAAGAGGCCGTAAGCGCCGGTAGCCTTTGTATTGACATCCAGTCAAGATGCAACTGGAAGCCTACCGGCAGTGAAGTATCGAAGCCTACTGGCACGATTCGAGAAAGAGCATGAAAGTACGAAGACTATGGTCCCGGCTGCTCCAAGCACGATCAGGGCGTAGGTTGCTACTGTTAAAAATACCAGGACGCTGTAAAAGAGGAGAAATAAATCTCCCCTCCACCGTGACATTAACAGTAGTTTTCGAAGCAGTTAGTTGAGCAGCATAATTTGCAACCAATAGCTGTCGCTTGTTCACCTGAGGACATAGATGATTTCAGAAATTATGCTTAATTGCAACCGCTTTATTCCATGGCCGCGACACATGCAAGTTCGCTGCAGGCTGCTGCCGTTTCCTTCCCTGTATTTGAATTTTATTACTAATTAACGGCAATACCAAATCGTTCGCTGCTACTCATACGGAGCGAAAGAAAAAAAAAGCGAAAGGAACCGCACGTATCCAGCCAGATGTAGCTACGGTAACTGTAGAGCAGGCAACAGGAAAGAGCCGTAGGAGCGTAGCCGTTTATTTCTTTACCATTCCTTGGTCGGAGGGGGGCCTCCTGTTTTGTGCACACAACTCTGCGAAAGGAGCTGCGTTAGGAAACAGCAGTCGAGGCTTCACGGCGCACAGCGACAAGCTCCGAGCACTCAGCTCCAGCCGCCGAGAGCGCTGGGGTTTCGTTGCGAGCCTAAATATTTGAGCAAGGCCGCCGCTTCCCCAAAAGTTTCAACTGGAGCCAACCAGTACGCCGATGTCACACGTGCTGTCACACGGCGTTGCTGCGATGGTGCCTGCTTCGTCGTGACAGCCAACTGCTGGTCACCACAAAGCGTGAAGCACGAAAGGAAAGTCAGGCGAAACGAAATAAAGAACAAATGCAGAACCGACATGCTTGCTGAATCTTCGCACTTTACGTCCTTGGGAAGGGATATGAAAAGCAAATGTATGTTTTCCTCCTTTCGTTGTTCACTTAGCAGCTGAGCAAACCCCTATTGCGGCACATTGAGCGTACGGAAAGAGAAAACGAACAAGGCATGAATAGCACATTGTGGCTCAAAGACCGCTCGTAGAAGTGTCGTAGAATTCGAGTAACGGCAGCTTCAAGGAGCTTGAACGCACCGCGAGTGCTCAGAACATCAATGGACGGAGAACAAAGAGGGCAACAGTAAAATAAGACTGCCACCGAAGCTTCAACGAGAGGCCCACTCTGCAAGCATGTTGACGCGAAAACCCTCAATGCGTCACAAGTGAAGTTGGCCCCGAACCGGCTTGACTCTCTTGTTTTTCCCCGGAATTACTTCCTGTGCGCACAGTCCTGTGACTGAAACGCTGCAGGGCTTTTCAACGCCACCGCTCGAGCATCGACAGCTGACACGCCTGAAGCTGTCGCATGCGTCCACCCAGAGCCTGTCAGTACCGATCAGTTATGCGACGAGCGCCAACCCGCTCGAATGTCTACCAAGCAGGTAGCTTGGCTCAAGTAACGTTGAGGCGAAATATGTCATTGCCCTCCTTTCATCTGGTTTTAGTATGGCCGGCCTGAACACTGCCGCTAATGCAGAATTGAGATATATGAAATACAAGTATGCAGGGTAGGCAATCTTGTTCTGCAAGGGCGGCGTGGTCATGCACTTGTAGCGAACATTCGAATGGAGAGAGGGTATTTCCACATACTTTCTTAAATGTTCGTCCCAAAGTGACTCCGGGTATGAATGTTGCCAGTAGTGAAGAGCTCCACAAATTTCGATCACATGAACGTTCCCTGTCATCGCAGAGTAGCAGGCGCATTGCATTTCTCCTCCATGGAAAAGCAGCCGGCCCGATCCGCGTTCTCGGGATGAGCAGCAGAGCGCCGACTGCGGCGGGGTCATATCCGTCTATCAGATAATCATCGATCTAACTATATCGACTACAGCACAGAGACCTTATCTTTCGAATTAACCCTGTCTCCTTGTGCCAGCTGAATCTTATTCGTTCCCTGCTGCGTTCGCATTGCCTCACTGTCCACTTCACTTCACTAGACGGGACCATCAGTTATCGTGTTTTTCCAATGATTCATTTTGTTTGTTTTTCACTCAGGATTGCGTTCGTCACCTTCATTCGTTCGACAAGAGACGTGCAGTTGAGAAAAACTAAACACAGAACGTAGCTTCGCCTGAATAGCAGACGCGACAAAGCCTTTAACAGTGCCTTTTCATTGAATGAATTTTCGGCATTGAGAGACTGGCACAAGGTTGGACGAAGTGTTAAACATCTCTAGTTGGTTTGGTATTTGGAGAAAGGGAGGCTCTCACTTCTCGGTAGAGGCACCCACACTTACAATGCACGGCACACCATCGGAGGTGCATATAGTCGCCTGCTCGGATCCCTATAGCAAACTAGCCTCCAACTTTTGTCTCGCAAGGTGGATGCTAAATGAGGCAAAATGGTATGACACCACAACCGCGAACGCTGCACAAGGAATGGTTGTGCCACAATTTTGACATGAATTCCCCCAAGTGTTTCTTCCGACACTACGGCGACGGCTTTTCGACCGCCGAACATGCCCTATCGTGTAAAACATGGCCACTTGTCCTTTAAGAAGCGCGCAGCAGCTCGTGCTCCAGAAGTAGCAAAGATGGTGCCGCACCGACTGAACATCTTCGACAGTCAATCAGAGATAGGTAGCGACCGCAGATGCAGACCACAGATGTGAAGTAACTAGAGAAACAATATTGGGGTGGAGCGCATTTTTGAATGTTCCCAAATAATAAAGGCTGTTTTGCCGGTACCTGTGAAGAGAAACGTATATAATACGCGGCTCTTACCGGTATATCTCGCGCAACCTACTCTCAATAAAACCCCTACTTGTAAATAAATGACGCTGCCGCAAGTAGACCTCTGTTTTAATGGTGTTTCTAGATTACCTGATGATATAGACGCCTCAATGGCTACAGGTTTTGACAGTATTTCACGCAGGGTATTAAAGCAGTGTTCTGTGATCGTTTCAATGTACCTTTACGTTATCTTCTATATGTCACTTTAAGATGGCAAAGTTCTAGATGACTAGAAGATTTCGAATGTAGTGGCCATTTTAAGAAGTGGGTCCAAATTAAACGGTCAGTGTCAAACTACAGGCCGATTTCGCTAACTTCAGTTTGTTGCAGACTTCTCGAACATATCATGTAATATGCAAGGACAAACAAGTTTAGTTAACTCGTTTTTTGTTTTGTTTTTTTCGCAACAGTAAGCACAATTTTAGAAATGTTTTTATTTCACAATGTAGCTGATTGATTCCTATAATGAAATACTTTCTGCAATTAACAGTGAAGGCAAGATCGACTGCATGTTCATGGACTTCGAAAAAGCACTCAACGCTGTATGTCACTCAATCCTGTTAAAAAACAAACAAACAAACAAACAAACAAACAAACAAACAAACAAACAAACAAACAAACAAACAAACAAAGAAGAAACTCATGAGCCTAAACCTCAATACTTCCCCGTATAAAAGTATTGAAGTCTACCTCCAGTACAGAAAACAGTGTGTATTGGTAAACGGGAAGTACTATCGAGAGTAGCCCGGGGTTATGCCCTTGGCTACTGATCTTTCTTATTTTTATAAATGATATTGATGACAGGATTAAGCCCAGAGTGCGGTTCTTCGCGGAAGAATGTGCCCTGTACACTAGAGCATCACGTGAAACGATTCTCTATTCTCTATCTCTATAATTCCGACCAAACACTTTAAATTTTGTGTTTTTGCTAATATTCTCGTAGACTAATCACGCGTGCCGACATTTTTTTTTTCACATGCGAACAAAGATAGCGCACAGTTAAAAGAAAATGAAGAATGAAACGAGCTGTCCAAGGTGGCGCCGTAGAGAGCATTAGCAGGAAAACTGAAGAACTCATGCGAGCACATTGTCGTCCAAGGACATGTAGTAGTGTTCTCTGTACAGAAGTGAAATTTGGAGGGTTTCTTACAAACGTCCCTAAAGAAGCGATGGAATAGAATATGGGCATGCTTGAGTCACCTATTTCTTGTTACAGGACCTTTAATTAGATTGACTTGACGGACTGTACTAATCCGCCTCCTTAATCCTCCGTGGTCCACTAACTAATCCTACTCAATCCTTAAGTTATGATGCAGTGTGATGGATGAAACACGACCCCTTCATCATATCTCTAATCATGTTAATGTTCGAATTTTGGGATAATTTAAAGATTACACTAATCTGACCCTTTTCCTGATCTTAAAATTTGTGGCTGGTCCAACCAATGCGGGATGTGAGCTTAAATACTTGGGGTGGGACAATTGTTTTGATGATCAATTGTTGAAGTCTGGAAATTAAGGCACTTTAGGGTGTTTCTTGGCACATTGTGCGTCAAATTTCAATTTCTTGGCTTGGACCAGTCTAGTCGAGGGCTGTGCGAACAGACAAATTTTAGGAGGCCTCCCACGCTCTCGGGGGCGCTTGGTCCATTTTAGAGTTTGGCGTCATCATGCGAGTTGTTCCTTAAGATCACGTGACTTTGAAGACGTCGGAACTCTCTCGGCCAATCAGAGAATTTCCTGCCAAAGAACGCGAGGTTCCCTCTTCGGCAACAGCTTGAAAGCTATACAGAATTAAATTGCGCCTGTCTAAAAAGAAAGTGTAATTTCGGACGCTAATTAACTAAGTGTCGCTGTGACGTATCGTTGTCTAATCTGCGGTAGGTGGCTGTCGCATATGGCCTCTAAACTATCGCGGCTGATGAGTGTTCTTCAGTGGTGTAGAGGTAATGCTTCCCGCTCACAAATGAAAGATCGGCAGTTCGATTCCCCGCTCGACTATCTTTTAGAACTACACCTCAGTGTTTCATCTCGCTGTGCGCGCTCGATCTTCAATCGCGGCCACGATCAAACCAAGCACACATCCCTAAGACATGAAATGATTGTAATTAGGCATAAACATAAGAGAGACCTGATAACAGGTCGTGGCTCACTCGCTTCGCAGTTGCTGACTGTGACGCCAGTCACTGAAGAGTCGAGTGGGACAACAGCGTGCACAACAGACACTCATTTGGCAGGAATGCAAATGAATGGTGAACGAAGATATTTATTGGCGTCGAGATGCCCGCACCGCAAAAGTATAGCCACAAAACGCTTCAAATTGTTAGATTATTTCCGGATTTGGGCAACGAACAGATTTAGGGAGTATGTGTTTTGTGGTGGTCATAGATGTTAGAAAAGAAAGCGCGAAATGTTCTAACAGTATTGTGCTGTACGCAAAAAAATAAAAAAAATAAAGAGGTCACCAAGTATCTAAACTTGCATGCTACTCTATTTTTATCATTTATTACTGCTTTGTTATGCTGGCACAAATGAAATTGGAAATAAATTGTACTTCCGAAATTTACAATCTTTCATTGCACTTCTCAACTGAAGTGCTTAGCGTAATCCAGCGGTTAGCGTAATCCAGCTCTTGCGAGTACACATCGGAAAGGCCGCCTAACGCCCTAAGCTAGTTTTCCTTTTACTAAAACTGTGTTATATAACCCGCTTTTGCTCGAGTGAAAAAGCAGCGTCTGAAATACTACTGAACAGTAATTTAGCGACCACTCAGTAGGCGCCTACAAAGAATGCCTTTCTGCTTCGAAAACCGCCTGCTCATTCGTGCCCGGTCGATCTGCGTTCTTGAACGAATCTCCCAAGCTTGAGCAGAGAAGCGGGCCCGGAGGAAGGCCAGTCGCGATCGCGGAGTCAAGACATGAGGCTTAAGATCCATTATTGATTTCATGCCACGGGCCGCGCGCTATGTTTCTCCGAGCCGAGTAAAAGAGCCAGCATGGGCATCCTAAGCACTGCAGACGAGGCCCGAAAACCAGGAGCGGGGAGGCTGTTTTGGTGCGTGGCCGGAATGCCGAGCCCGCTTTAGAAAGGCGGATTCGGGAGAGGGGCCTGCCTGTGCGCACCAAAGGCGGCGAAATATGGCACGCCAGACGCAGCAACAAGCAGCGAGAAGACCAGACTGCTCATGACGTGTCTGCCGCGACCATGTCCCAACTTACAGAGTCTATGCGTGCGATTAAGTGCGCCTGTGGGGCGGAAATGTAATAAAGTCAAATTGTGTTAAGGCCACCTCGCCTCTGTTCGGCAAAAGAAGCGTGGTCTCATTGTGCATGCCAGATTAGGCACTTTCTGCGCAGAAAGGGAAGCACGCCAGAACCACGATAATGGCAGGCTATGCGAACAGGCAGCATTCCACGGAAAGAAAATTCAGCATCGCAGTAGTAGACTAATGCCCCTGCAGAAGTCACGCGTAAGCTTCAGAAAATCAACTTTCATAGGTGGCAACTAGACACGAGTTGCCGAGTTCATAAGAGGCACTATGACGAAGAGTGGTTTCACCAAGTTTCACGACGTCCTTTCGCTTTGGGTTCCGGCAGTCTCACAATCATCGGTTAATCAATACGGCGTCTACACGGGGCTACATGTCTCTGTGAATCATGGGTGCACAAATATATATAATAGATGATTGTTATGTTATACCCCACAGAACGGTTATAAATCACAGTACAAGCAGGAATTTCTTAATAGGACGTTGTTTGTGTTGGAAAAGACCGTACAAGAGTTGCTTGTACACGAAGGAGCCTGTCACTGCGCGGAAGACTGCGTAGATATCCCAAGCGTCTTGCGCGTGTGAGTCAAGCCTGCAACGTGGTGAGAGGCTGCATAATGTAAGGAACCGATTTGTAACACCCCGCTCATACCACCCATGACCGCACGGAAACATTTGCTCAGGTGAAACCTGTTGACAGTGTTACAGAGCAATGCGTTTTCCAACATTTCATTAAATCCTGTCGGTATATGTAAAAGGCCCCTAGCTACGGGTGCCGTTGGTCCGACAAGCGCGCGGTTCCGCGAAAACAACGAGGCGACATTTTCACGCAAATTTACTCACTGCCC
Organism: Amblyomma maculatum; assembly: GCF_055883805.1. Classification (NCBI taxonomy): domain Eukaryota; kingdom Metazoa; phylum Arthropoda; class Arachnida; order Ixodida; family Ixodidae; genus Amblyomma; species Amblyomma maculatum. The sequence goes on along the minus strand of NC_139350.1, from coordinate 5,863,178 downwards.
AGCACAACGCAATGCTGCATGTTCGTAAATAATATACCAGCAGCCTCTTGGGAACAATCAAAATCGCCCTTCAATTGTTCCTTTCAGCAGACAAGCGCATAACCTGCGTATCATGCGCCAGGTTTTTTTTTTAAATCACGTATTCCATTGTCACGGAGTTGGGATGCCTGAAACAGTCAGGTTCTCGCGTTAACTAACAACCACGCCGACAACTATACCCCCCGACCGCTGCCGAAATGAGCCTAGAAATAACGTGCAAAGTGGCCGGTGTGAGAAGCCTATAGTTAGACCAAGGCAACCATAAAATGCCCTCTCGCTTGTCCCCTCCGAATCCAATCAAAGTCCCGTGTTCTTTCCCCCTCTGGCTCATCTCTTATTCTGCCTTCACGCGTGCATAGTACACGAGCGTATTTCTATCCACGCGATTCGTTATCATGCACGTAGGGGCACTTTTGTCACTCGCGACGCGCGCGTTTCGCCGACGTCGTAGCTGCACAGTTTATTCCTCTAGCGCATTCCTTCAATTCGCCGTCTTGCCTTTCCGGAAATACCTCTCTCTTGGCAAACCCCGTGTAAGGCGCTTAGTAGTGGATTCCAACAAATGTTGCCCAACGCGCTTAGAATAACAAGGACTTGACGCAGCGTTGTTATTTCGTTTACTCACCCCTGGGTTTTGCATGCCACGGCTCCGGAGGCCTCTCTGTGGTCGCAAAAGGCATGCGTAGATGCCAGAGAACAAACGAATAGGCAGTGAAATGGGCAGATTCAGGACAAATTCGCATGCCGTCGGCTGCGCGCAAGGCTCGCAAAGTTACAGCTGTGGAACATGCGCATTTGAATACAGCCCCGCTTTCAAGTGAGGTACCTCACTGCACGCGCTATATAAGCCTTCTGACCAGCGTGAAACATTCAGATTGAATTTCACAGTCACATGAGGCCCGGAAGTGGATTTTCAGACGCCGGTATAGCTAAGTTATGCAAGCAGGAACCGCAGAACTAAACGCACAAACAACTATTCGGGGAACAATCATTCGTGGAAGCAACAAAGAAAAGAAGGAACAGAGCGAGGATTCAGTACAGAGGGTAACTTGTGACTCGCGAATCAGAATCACCCATTGCATGGAAATGGATAAACATCTTTGCCGGCTGGGATGAAGCTTTAAGTAATGTGGCGATCGAGTTTCTAAGTGGGCATTTGGGGCTGCAGCTGCATTACGTACAGCCCACTGCTTCCCATATAATATTCCTTAGTATTTCTCAAACGTCATGTTGAGTTTCGTAGTGGTGATTGTGATTCCTTGAGAATCCCATCTTCCAACTTCCAATGCTTACAAGGAGGTCCGAGAGAGGAATCAAGACCAACCAGCGTGCTTTTCCCGCTTTGCGAGGGCCTTGGTCCATCCTGCCAAGGGTAGTTTGAGCCGCATGTGCTTTTGAGGCACACGCTCACGTTATTAAACGTACCCAGCATTATATGAACTGCAAAAATCAGTATTCCACATAGACCCACCGCGGCGGTGCAGTGGTTAGGGACGCTCGATTGATGTGCCCAAGGATGCGGATTCGAAATCCGGCTGCGGCGTTAACCTCAGGTGAGCGACATTTCCGTAGTCCTCCACTACGGCGTATCTCATAGCCTTAGTGGCTTTGCGACGTTAAACCCCATAAACTAAACCAATGTACGACAATAACTGGGCAGTTAGGACTGGGTAATCTGCGCATATGAGCCCAACCGAACAATCCTGCCATTTGAGGTGGCCTTAGTTTTGCTAGAGCTTTTGTTTTGTCATAGTGGAGAAATTGGCGAAATTGAATTTCATATCGTGTGTTTACAATTATTCGATACCGAGATGTGTTTTTCTTTTTCGTAGCCGTGCGCTTTACTTCAGTGCAGTCTGTGCAGGTTGGCTGTACAACTAGGCGGATATCATGTATACTTCGTAGAGGGGATTGATTAGACGACCATCGAATAAACATTCTTAATTTTCATTTCCGCGGCCGACATTATTTGCGAAATTGAAGACGATCGACATCAAACGTGACTCGTCTTTTTAGATTTTCTTAATCGCCAGCGCGGCTCGAAACATCGATTGCCATAAATACACACCTGGAAGTTCGCTGAGATGGCGTTCACGCATATAGCACGCTTACAAAGTGTTCTTCGCATTTTTGTACATAGATGCTCAAACACCTGTGGCGACAATATCATTCCCAGCAACGCCATTTTATAATAGACAATGCGTCAAAGCCAACTTAACGAGCTTTCAGACTCGCATTTTTGAAATCTGACATTTCAGGTTTCAGGTTTTTTATTGTAAGAAATGTATTACACAAATTTGTGTGATCGATTTGGTACAGAAGGAGGTCCCAAAGCGAAGCTGTCAGGGGGATCACCTATAACAAAATGCTTGAAGCAAATACACAAATATGGCAGAAATTGAACATAAAATATGCTAACATCCATGAACAACAAAAGAAATGATACATCAAAAAAAGAAAAAAGTTAACTGTGTGGTTATAACTTTGCCAATACACATGTTTCGATGTTATTATTGAAAAGCCTATACGACCGAACTGTTTTAACATATGAGGGTAATGAATTCGATAGATGTATAGCTGAAAACAAAAGGGTTTGCTTGCCATAATTAGTGTTAACTCTGGGTAGTAGCAAATTGTCGTTTTGGGAAAATCCTATTACTGGTTATGAGGGAAGATTGTTGAAGGGCAGTAATGACACTGTCACCATTACGAGCACTGTATATAAGTGTGGCTAATCTCAAGTGGAGCAGACTTAATGAAGGAAGGATATTAAGATTTCGTTATATAGGGGCAGCTGAGGCAGTAGGCGGAGAAAAGGTAAGTATCCGAGCTGCAGAGTTTTGTAAATGACGGAGGCTTGATCCGCATAGCCGATTCAGAATTTTACATAAGGGCTAACCTTCGATTGTTACGGCCCTGAATATCGCAATATATCATTGGTCGTGAAGTCTAAAATAAAGCTTGTTAGTTAATCTTATTTTGTAATCTTTAAGCCCACCAACGCGCATAATGGCCGAGTTCCCGTGCAGTCTACCTCAAAAGACCGCACCGCCACATCTTTCACAGTTTTTCAACGGAAAATGTTTGTTGAAATATTTAAAACGCCCGTTTAGAAACCAGGCTCTCTTTCAACGCCATGAGAATAATCCCATCACATGCACTGAGCGCCAAATCCAGGGCTACGTCGCCTAGGTAGACTATGGCGCCAGGCTTGGAACCGTGGTTACACGTGCCTCTGCTACCTCCGCCAAGCATATTTCTTTTAATACACGAGAGTTGCCATTTTTCTGATTATGCGAAAGGGGAATTGATTTTGGCTGCAAAGTAGAAGAAGAGGCAAGCAGTGGTGAGATCCGAACCCACAAGATCTGCATGTCGCGTAAGGTTCTCTAATACTGATTCACGGCAACTTTCGCATGTATACAGATGGCTCAGTTTTTTAACCCCGACAAGAAGCCAACTGAGGTGACGCCGGCAAAGAGGGAGGTATTTTATGTTGACCGACAAAAACACGAAATTGGTCCAAGTGCCGACTTCAAAGGAAACGCACGCCACGTTTTGCTGTTACCGACACGTAAGGCAGGACGAAATCGCGCCCTGTTTTTTCTCCAACCTTCAGCGCGAGCTTAATTAGAGTCCGAGCCTCCGGGTGCGTGAGGATTGCAGTGCATGCGCATACACCGCTGTGCCATAATTGTATCATCAAATGTAAACAAAAATATTAGAAAAGAAGGCACATACACAGCTCCATTCCTTCTATTTAAACAACTCGGCATGAACCGAGCAGCTGGCTCTCAACTTATCCCCAAGCCTGGCTTCAGTATAAGAAACTTACGTAGACGACTCCATCGCGATTCTCTTCCGCCTGCCGACGGCGTGTTTGGCATTCTGGCCCGGTTATTTATGCGCATACGACAGAGGGAGGCACGTGCTCTCACCGCACTTGGCTCGCTTCCTTTGGCACGCTCTTGAACAGCCGGGTTAAAGAACGCCTGGTACCTCCAAGGCCTCCTCCTCGGCAGGTGTGACAGGGATCCATCTTGGCATCGTGCCTCCGTTCACGGTAGTTATCCTTCGTGAAAATTGGGCACTCAACGCTCACCAGAGTATTCATGCAGGTTGAAATAATTTCACTCGCGCGACAAACGCATTTGAAGCGAGTTTGGAGAGGCGCCGATCGGACTCCGACCATTTTAAGCGTTTCGCGGCTAATGGCGACATGAAAAGCATGACAGGTTATTTTGCATATCTGCAGTCGACACAGGCGAGAGCGAGAGATCAGAGGAGTACCACACGAGAGTAGCGCTGTTTGCCAAGCAACTGATACACCTTCCTTTCAGCTTCCCTGTCGCAAACGCGCGCCTGATTTTGACGTATCCTGGTGCCTCTAACGGTTGTCTTGACAAAGAAAGTGGATCTATTGTCCGCGCTCAAGTTAAGCAAAGATTTGCTCCTTTCCCTTTCTTGGTTCGATGGTGCCTGCGATAAGGGAAAAACGGCGCTGAAAACGAGGGTCAAAGGTGATCTCCATACAGTCTAGGTCACTTCGTACGGGCACGGATATAATGAACACGCGCGTATTGCGAACGAGTGCCATGCACCTGGTCAAAGACATTGACAAGCATGATCGCACCATTCTGTTGCAGAGAATCAACCAGGGTCAGCAAACTCGCCCCTGAAGCTGGCAAACTGACGCCTTGATGAAGAGCCAGATCGAACAGCGTCTCAACACCCTCGACACCAAACGAGCAGTAAAGAGCACACCGATGGCCTTGCAACTTCAGCGACTACTTATGTTCGAATTGGTTGAGCAAAGGATCTCCCTTGAGGCGTAAGCGCGGCGGGTGCGAGTTACCCAGCATGCACTAGGATCAACTAACAGCAGCTTTGAATGCTTTCCCGGATGGTCACACGCTCTACATCCATGCAGGATAGTAGAAGCATGATGACTACTTTCGTCGCTAAAGCAAATATGCCATGCATCATCAAAAGCATGTCAATCTGTAGCAATCGGTATGTAGCTGGCCGGTATTGGCTCAGATCTTCCATGCTGATGGCACAATCGCAAAGCCGCGCTTCGACAAACCTGTGTACGCAAAGCACGAGCTACGCCAGGAAGGTTATTACAGTGGGCGCTCTGTAACGTGTCGCTTCAGCCACGATATTTGGATTGCGACCGCCCTCCACGGTAAGCTCAGATTAGAAACCTTCGTATGAACCACTTTTGACGGACTTTTTTTTTTTTCCTATTTCAAACATCGCATATGACGCGAGCGCCATCACTGCAGCGAACGGCGCTAGCGTCGAGCTAGGGAACAAGTCAGATCACGTGACTCCTCTTACTGCAGCTGGAGCAGACGTTGCAATAAATTTTTACGTTCTAAAAGCTAATCGTCGTGTTTATTTCTGTAAAGTTGCATTATAACGAGTACCGGCATAGCAGTTTTTGATCGTGCATCGTTGCTGAAGTTTATTTAAGCTGTTGCCATGGCCCATTACTGCTTTTTACCCAGACGTAAGCAACGGAAACCTGCACAAGCTCCCACTGCTACCCAAAAATTACCTCACGGAATCTTCATTAACCAAAGTTTTAATGGCAAAGAAGCGAGTGGTCATTCTCGTGTGTGCGGCAGACATTTCAGCGAGCAAGGTTTCCTCCATGGATTTTGCTCTGAACAGTTCGATGAGCGGCAGAAAAAAACGGTGAGGACGTTTTAAGTTTCGCTCATCACTTGTGAAGCTAACGAATGCTTTTTGCTGGTAGGATGGAAAAGATGCTGGCTTCTTCACGGAGCAGTACTCTCCCAGAACAAGAAAGAATCGCGCGAAATCCAGAAGCTCCCAAATTCCTCTGAATGAAGGCGTTTACACGGAAGTTTCACTGAAGTGAACTAGCTGAAGATTCTGCCGCCACGGGCAGCGGTACGCATAATTAGTTGCCTCAGGCAGCGTGTCCAGCACTGTAGTAATTTCAGATGACAGACTGCGTGAATAAACGAGATATATGACATGCTGTTGTGATGTTGATGACATGATGTTGAGATTACATGCATGTTGTGATGTGCTGCGGTATGCGTCAACAAAACTACTTTGCGCGGAGAACACAAATATCCGCCCGAACCAGAAGTGCAAATGGCGATAGACAGTGGTCAAGAATTAGCTGTGTGGAACGCACTTCTTCACACTTGCTATAAAAATTAATTCACGTCTTCCCCACTGTCCAGCCTGTCTGCTCTACGTTCAAGGAAGAAAGTGCATGGGGCCGCTTCCGCCGGCGCTATTCGAAGGCGCTGCACAGGAATCTTATTACCTGGATTCAGTGACCGCTTGCCTCTGACTGGTTGTGTGGCAGCTTCAGTTTCTACTTTTCTTTCGTAACAGCAACAACAATGTTGCAGGTGGCGCGCTTCGTCGCAGTAATTAAAACTCGCCAACTTCAATAACTCTGATTCGGTGAAGTGTTTTCTTGCCAAATGAGAGGGTCTAATACATCAAAATAAGCTTACACAGTCCCAGGTCCAAGGTGCCTATTAAATAAATCGACGAACGTAACAATAATGCTCAACTCAACTGCCCAGGAAAGCATCCTACAGAAGCCGTTCAACACGCGTTATCCCACGTAGTTCGTCACGCGGCGCTTCCAAGAGGTGGAGCCACGATATCTCCTCGCGCCAATCCGCGTTACCCTGAGATCCGTTATAAGTGGATCCCAGCGCATTCTAGGAAACAACCCACTGAAAAAAATGTAAGGCGCTTATTTTGGCACAACATTCACATTTATCGCGGGCTAGCTGAGGCGGCGACCTGAAGCAATCAATCAATCAATCAATCAATCAATCAATCAATCAATCAATCAATCAATCAATCAATCAATCAATCACGTCTTTATTTCCTTTGAAAATGAGGAGTACGGGACTAAAAGCTCGGAGAGCTTGACGAGGTCCCGACCCCTTACAAATCAGCAAACAGCAAGATGACGGCCAGTCATACATCAAATTTACAAAAATAGACAAGTAGCAAAGAGCATGGAACAATACACACTGCAAGTGGCAAACACAAGAAAAACAAATAAACAAAAATGCCGGCACAAATAATTTTAACAATTAAATAGGAGCTGTCGATTAGAATGCGAACAAAATGAAATCCATTATTTTAGTCCTGCAAAAAAGCAAGTTGGCAAAAACATTTGATGATACCCTTTTGGTGACAGATAGGATCAAACTCCTGCCGGTTTAGTAAGTTTAGCAGCGAGGGTAGCGTGTAAGATAAAGATTGTTGATCAAACATGTTCTAGGTGTGGGCACAAGCCACATTTCTTTATATCCGGTCTGACGATCACTTGCGTTCACCTGCAATTTTGCAAGACGAATTGCATAATCCCTGTGAAACTTAACAAAATCTTTATACCGTAGCATCAACCTATAATTGTACAAGCAAAATACAGGAAGAATATCATATTTTGGAAAAAGAGGTTTCGTGGAGAAAGTGTAATGAACATCAGCAATATAACGCACGGCTCTTTTCTGCAGCAAATATAGCCTGCGCAAATTTGTCCCACAAGTAGTGCCCCACACCATTATGCAGTACTGCACGAGCGATAACACTAAAGCATTGTAAAGAATGATTTTCACTTTGGCAGGGAGCAATGGCACCGGTGGCAGATAACTTCGATTGGAGATAGTCAATGTGTTCATTCCAGGCAAGATGCTCTCAAAAATGTACTCCAAGGCTATTTACAGAGTCCACGATCTCTAACGGTTGGGAGCCAAGAAACAGACTCATCTGTTCTTTCATCACTTTATCTCTAGGCAGAATGACCTTTGTATTAATGGGGTTTATTTTCAAACAATTTACCTCAGCCCAGGCCTTTAAATCAGCTAGTGTCTTGTTAGCCTTACTTTCAATATCTTTGTACAAACTGCCGGTAATAAAGACTCTGGTATCATCTGCGTACGAAATAACGGAATAATTATCTGTGCAATGTACAATGTCATTTACATAGATCAAAAATAAAAGTGGCCCTAAAATGCTTCCTTGCGGTACACCCACAATAACCGGATTCATTGCGGAAGTGGTATTATTGGCATCTACAAATTGTATTCTAAAAGAAAGATAAGATTTAAAAAGCGTATGGGCTGTTCCACGCAAACCATAATTTTTCTAATTTGTTGAGAAGGATAGAATGATTAATCAAATTAAATGCCTTGGAGAAATCGATGTAAATACCTAGTGCCATGTGTTTACGACTGAATGCATCTATGATACTTTCTTTTTGAGTGAGGAGGGCTGTTTCGGTAGAACAGTGCTTTCTAAAACCATGTTGAAAGTCATGGAGCAGGCTGTGGCGATCAAAAAATGATAGTAATCTATCGTGCATTATTTTCTCGATACCTTTTGATAATACCGGAATGATTGAAATAGGCCTATAATTAGTTAGGCAAGTCTTATCACCGTGTCTATAGATGGGAACAACGCGGGCAATCTGCTTTTCTTGGGAAATATACCTGTAGACAATATTATGTTGTAAATATGAGCAAGAACAGGGCTGATAATATCAATCACGTACTTTATAGGGCGAATTTGGATACCATCAGCATCCAGTGACTTGCTGATTTTTGTGGTACTGATACAGGAAAAAACTTCTGGAGAACTTGTTGGAGCAAGGAAAAGCGATGCCGCATTCCTATTTACTGGCAGAAACTGCAAGTAGTTGTTCAGGCCGCGATCGTCATACTGGTCGGGTTTCATGGTGAAAACTTCTTTAAACGCTTGTGGAATGGCATTTCCGGAAAGTTGCTTTCCATCATGGTACAAAATATCTGGAATAGCTGAACTGGAGGTGGGATGCAGCAGTGCATTCAATCTGCGCCAGATTACATCACTTCTTTGATTGTCAGGGTCACTAAATATACCTAAAAAATAAGAACCTTTTGCTGCCCTAAGTTTATTTGTCAGACTGTTCCTAAATTTGCTATACTCCGCAAGCAGTGCTCCATCTCGAGTTTTCACAAATCGTGCAGGCATGTTTTTGTTTAATCATGTCGAGAAGCTGGGTAGTTAGCCAAGGTTTCCGCGCCTAATTTGTTGTTGCAAGCTTCTTAAGCTGGAAATGTGCATTTTATAAAGTTTTGAAAATATTTATAAAAGCTGAATTGGCAGAGTCACTGTCTTGTGCAACATAAACGCTTTCCCAAGTTTGTTGGGTGATTGCGTGGCGAAAAGCCTCAAGATGTGATGAAGTAATAGACTGAACATAAACCGGCCTCTTAGTTTTCCGTTACATGAGGTTTTTTTTTGTAACTAGCAGAATGATACCCAGATGGTCACTAATGTCAGTGTATACAACATCAGCCTCTAAAGAATCGATATTAATGTTTGAAATGAACACATCTAATAAAGAGGCGCCATCAACAGTCACACGCGTTGCAGTAGATATGGTGTTTAAGAAACCTGAACTTGTAATTAGGGACTGGAAATCTTTCTGTAGCTGAGATGATGATAGTATGTTTATATTGACATCGCCTCCTAAAACAAGATTCACTTTCTCCTCCATTACATAAGTGAAGAGTTTTTCAAGGAAAGCAAGAAAGCGGGTTGCATCACCTGACGGCGGTCTGACAGAGAACACATTTGTGCGGCTTTGCAATGTTAGCACCTCATAATCAGGAGTTGTATCAGTGAAATAGTGGACAGGTTCAGCAACAATATCTTCTTTGAGCATAAGCGCTACGCCTCCCCCTCGCTTATCTCGACAACTACAGAAGAAGGATTGATAACCGGAAAGCTGAAACGCATGCGATGTGGGCGTTAGCCAAGTTTCGGTTAACATTATGACAGTAATAGATATTCCGAAGCTGTGGATTAACATTTCCAAATCATCTGTCTTATTTGTTAGAGACCTTGATTTTGATGGAAAAAAGTCATTGCTGGCTTTTTGTCTGATACAAGCTGTTTTAGTTCAGAAGGCACATAACCCATATTTTAAAATAGGGAATTGCAACAAACCTGTTCACATCTGTTACTCCTACGTCATCTTTTGCAGATCGCTGCACACGTCGAATGAGGGCCGTTTCGTGTCCTATATGCCCCTATAGGCGACGTAACGGGACCGTCTGATCGCTTCTTTTCGAACTTCTATATTCCCTGATCAGGTTCCTTATTAGGACGGGAAATAAACGAGCTCCTTCAGCGAACTGCGCTGGTGGTAGCACAGAGTGAGCAAGGAGGTTATCTCTCTGCTGCGAATAGGGGTTATACACGAGCAGCGCTCAAGCACCACTACAGACTATAGGCGGTGTTGGCTCAACCGTCCACGGCCGAGCCAACAAAGGAACACAAAAGCCAGGTGGTATTGACAAAACTGCTCAGAAGCTGCGACACGAGGGCCCCCGAAAGAATAATTCCGGCATCTTAGATGCCAAATTTCTCCGAAAAGGCAATGAGCGAGAGAGGGAGAAAAAAAAAAAAAAGCAATAAGCAGCAAATGTCGGTGAGTGAAGCCGAATAGATTAGAAGCTTTATTCCTCAAATAAAAACGAGTCGCTGGAAGGCCATGTTCCGCTTAAGGATCGGAAGAGACAAAAAAAGAAATTCCCTGAAATCAATTATTTCGGCACGTCTATAATGAATGCCCCCAGAGCGCGAAAATTTCCTCACGTATAGTATTTCGCTCAGTGCGCCACGGCGACCGCCCGAGGAGAGGAAAGTCAATTCCGATATACCAACCCCAACAAAAGCCAGGCAAGATGCCGGAAAGGGAAGAATAAAATTAAACAGAGAAAAAACCCACCCCACCCCTTAACGACTCTCGAGTCCCCCTCCCCGTCGTGGTGGCTCTGTCAAAAAAGCTCCGATAGAAGATATATTCTTGCCTCTCGGGTTTTCCTGGCACTTTTTCTTTCTGCTCTGTCGGCGGGACTGCTTGCATGTTGTTGGTTACTGGTCATATTTCGTTAACCGAATCTCGGAGGCATCATCTGCGCATTCTCTTCGAACTGGTCAAGAAAGCTTCTGCGGCAGCAACATCTGCGCAGAAACTGCGGCGCTCGATAACAGCGCAGGGCTCACAAGTCATCGCCACCCGCGAATGTCCGGACAGTTCAGCGCTGGCCTCGTACCATCTTTGGAATATAACGCTTGATTTGACTGGTCTCCTAGCAGGATGCCTTGCACATTTTTTGCCGAGCAAATGTCCTCACATCTGTCTCTCTCTCTCTTTTGGTTTAAATATCTTCGTTTCAACCCCACTCCCCTTCTATACAATGATTCAGCTGCTTAAGTATAGTGTAAATACATCAATAAATCTAATGCAGGTGCGGCGTGCGTGGTTAGAACCGCCGCAACATTTTTAACACCTTGCCTCTATACTTTAATCAACAAGGAATAATAGAATCTTTGAAGCTAAAATACGCTATCAGCAGAGTGGGGCCCAACCAAAGAGTATACAGCTGCTTCACTGGAGCTTTTTCATACTTTCTTTCTCTTTCTTTTTTTTTTCAGTAAGAAAAGGACCCCGAAACTCGCATGTAGGACAAGTAACCACGACCTCCCGTATTCTTAATCTGATCGTTAGCCTATAAGTTTCTGGTTAGGCTTGTTTCAATTAACCATATCATCATCACCACCACCACCACCACCACCACCACCACCACCACCACCACCACCACCACCACCACCACCACCACCACCACCACCACCATCATCACCATCATCACCACCACCACCACCACCACCACCACCACCACCACCATCATCATCATCATCATCATCATCATCATCATCATCATCATCATCATCATCATCATCATCATCATCATCCTGACTATACCCCCTGCAGGGCGAAGGCCTCTCCCATATTTCTCCACTTAACCTGGTTCTGTGCTAGCTGCATCCACTTGACCCCTGCGAGCTTCTTAACCTCATCCGCCCATCTAACTTTCTGCCGCCCCCTGCTACGCTTTCCTTCCCTTGGAATCCAGTTTGTTACTCTAAGCGACCATCGGTTTTCCTCTCTTCGCACAACATGTCCTGCCAATGCCCATCTCTTCTTAATTTCCACATAGAATGTCGGTAACTTGAGTTAATTCTCTGACCCACTCTGCACGCTTCCTATCTCTTAATGTTACCCCTACCATTTTTCGTTCCATAGCCCTCTGTGTTGTCCTCAACTTAAGTAGAACCCTTTTGGTTAGCCTCCAAGTTTCAGACCCATAGGTGAGTAGAGGTAAAATGCAACTGTTATATACTTTCCTCTTTAGCGATACCGGTAAGCTGGTAGTCATAATCTGTGAGTGCTCGCCAAATGCGCTCCATCCCAATCTTATTCTTTTTGTTATTTCTTTTTCATGGTCCGGATCTGCGGTTACTACCTGTCCTAAGTAGACATATTCGCCTACTACTTCCAGTACTTCGCTACCTAATGGAAACTGCTGTTCCTTTCCGGGGCTGTTGAACATTACTTTAGTCTTCTGCATATTGATTTTCAAGCCTGCCTTTCTACTTTTCCTGTCTAGGTCACCAATCATTATTTGCAGTTCATCTCCCGAGTTGCTTAGCAAGGCAATGTCATCAGCAAATCGCAGATTACTGAGGTATTCTCCATCTTACCTTATCCCTAACTGCTTCCATTCCAAGTCTCTGAATACTTCCTCTAAGCAAGCTGTGAATAGTACTGGGGAGATTGTGTCTCCTTGCCTAACACCTTTCTTTATGAGAATTTTGATACTTTCCTTATGCAGAACTATGGTTGCTGTGCAGCCACTATATATATCTTGCAGCACTTTCACGTACGGCTCGTCTACCTCCTGATTTCGCAATGCCTGCATCACCGCCGAGATTTCAACTGAGTCAAATGCTTTTTCGTAATCAATGAATGCTATGTATAAGGGCTGTTTATATTCCGAGCATTTTTCTATCACCTGATTGATGGTATGGATATGATCGATAGTAGAGTACCGTTTACGAAACCCTGCTTGATCCTTTGCTTGATAGAAGTCTAAGCTTGTCCTGAGTCTATTAGCGATTACCTTAGTAAATACCTTATACGTAACAGGCAGTAAGCTGATTGGTCTGTAATTTTTAAGGTCCTTAGAGTCCCCTTTCTTATGAATGAGGATAATGTTTGCATTCTTCCATGGTTCCGGTAACGTCGATGACACCAGGCACTGCGTATACAGGGTGGCCAGTTTTTCTAGCACGATATCCCCCCCGTCCTTCAGCAAATCTGTAGTTATCTTTTCCTCTCCAGCTGATTTTTCCCTTTTTATAATTCCTAATGCTTTCTTGACCTCTTCCTACGTCACTGGTGGAACGTCTGACTGTTTTTCCCTATCGCCAATCTCATTACGGTCCTGACTACTTTGGCTACTGTAGAGATTTGTATAGAACTCCTCGGCTACTTTGACTATCTTATCCATATTCGTGATGACGTTGCCCGCCTTGTCCCTTATCGCATACATCTGGTTTTTGCCTATTCCCAATTTCTTCTTTACCGCTTTAAGGCTTCCCCCGTTCTTTACAGCATGCTCAATTTTCTCAATGTTATACTTCCTTATATCGGCCACCTTGCGCTTATTGATTAGCTTTGATATCTCGGCCAATTCGATCCGGTCTGTTGGATTGGAAGCTTTCATACTCTGGCGTTTCTTAATCAAATCTTTCGTCTCCTTAGACAGCTTACCGGTATCCTCTCTAACTACCCTACCGCCTACTTCTACCGCGCACTCAGTAATGATATCTCTGAAATTATTGTTCCTTGCTTCTAGGGTAATGTCTCTATCCTCGGTTAGAGCTGAATACCTATTCTGTAGCGAGATCCAGAACTGTACTGCCCTCCCCCTCACCGCTAATTCGTTGATTGGTTTCTTTCCTACTAATCTGTTGCGTTCCTTCTTCAGATTTTAGCTAATTCGGGACCTCATCATCCTCTGGTCACTGCATCGCACTTTCCCGATTACCTCTACATCTTGCATAATGGCGGGGGTTGAACACATTATGAAGTCGATTTCATTTTTAGTCTACCCGTTCGGACTTTTCCATGTCCATTTCCGGTTCTTCCGTTTGCTGAAGAAGGTATTCATGATTCGCAAGTTATTGCGCTCTGCAAACTCAACTAGTAACTCCCCCCTGCTATTCCTAGAACCAATGCCATAGTCACCTACTGCCTTGCCTCCTGCCTGTTTTTTCCCTACCTTGGCATTGAAGTCGCCCATTAGTACAGTATACTGCGCTTTCGCATTGCCGATTCTACATCTTCGTAGAAGCTTTCAACTGCTTGGTCATCATAACTACATGTAGGTGCATAGGCCTGTAGAACCTTCAGGTTATACCGCTTATTAAGCCTAATTACGATGCCTGCCACCCTCTCATCAATACTATAGAATTCATCGATATTAACCGCTACATACTTATTGACAAGGAAACCTACTCCTAGTTCTCGCCTCTGCGGTAAACCTCTATAACACAGTACATGCCCATCCTTCAGTACAGTATGTGCCTCATTCGGCCTCCTAACCTCACTAAGCCCTATGACATCCCATTTCATACCTTCTAGTTCCTGTAAGAGCACTGCTAAACTAGCTTCACTAGCTAGGGCTCTAGCATTAAACGTTGCCAGGGTCACAGAGTAAGGAGGTCATCCTCCCCTAATTTCGAAGTTTAATGTTTAGGATTCCGGAATTAATCCTTTAGTTCTCGTTGACCTTTTGGCATTAGTTATTTTCGTTAATCCGCTATTATTGACCTTTTTGGCTCTTTTATTGCATTTAATTTTCATCCTGCTTTCAACGGCCTTTTTGGATTTTTATTGGGTTTTGTTTTCAAGTTGCCCTCGAATAGATATGTATTTGTTGCTCTTTTGCTGCCTATTGGAGTCATCCTTTTATTCGCCCTTCCATTTTTTTTTTGTTCCCAGGTACAGCATTGTTATCTAGGTTCTTTTTCACTTTTGTTGTCTTTCTGTTGCGTGTAAACCCAGCAGCTGTTGCCCATGCTTTCTCACCCACTTTTTATATACAGTGTCGCTCTCCAATAAAATAACCAGCTGAAGTCGGCGCTGTGTCGTCCTATCTTTTACAGTCCACGTCTGAAGGGTCGGTTCTTTTTTCCACGTTTGAACAAGACCATGGTAGGCAAGTTGGCTTGTATTTCGATGCCGAACATAACACCTGGGAAGTATTCTGCCTTACGATGTCGTCGCCTACAGCGCTGCCGTGCAAGAGAGCACCGAGACGACGCCTTCTGGGATCGTGAAAAGAAGGTCGCGACCACGCTCGACTTCATGCTGGCCAGCGTTACCAAAGAAGAAAACGCTGCCGCCTACTTAAAGCAGGGGAAAGAATCCTGTCCGCGCGTTACCGACCAACAACGCGCCCACGTTACAACCTACGCCACACGAAATACGAGCCGAATGACATTGTGCGGGTGTGGACGACCATTCGCCGACTGTATGAAAAGCGCTCGCGCCGCTACTTCGGCTCGTGCGACTAACAAGTGCACCGACACCATCGCAGCGGCGCCGCCTAGAACTTTACATGTTGTGCGCTTAAAGCCTAATTATGTTCGCTTAGTCACTGTGTTTGCATTCCTAGCGTTTATTTTGCTTTTAATTTTGCCCACTTTTTACACCGTAATGTATCGGGCTATCATTTACAATTCGGTATGTTGTGCGCGTTGTTTATTCCTGCTCCGAACACCGGCAGAACGAACTATCATTGTGTGTGTGTGTGTGTGTGTGTGTGTGTGTGTGTGTGTGTGTGTGTGTGTGTGTGTGTGTGTGTGTGTGTGTGTGTGTGTGTGTGTGTGTGTGTGTGTGTGTGTGCGCGCGCGCTTGTGTGCATGTGTGCCTTTGTGTCTGTTAGTGTGTATGAGAGAGGGAGGGAGAGAGGAGTGATAACGAACGACAGCAACGCCAGAATCGAAAGCAGAGCACTGGTAAAGAGCGAAGCGAAAGGCTAACTCCCAAAGGGCGCACTGCCCAGTGTGTGTGTGTGCGTGTGTGTGTGTGTGTGTGCGTGTGCGCGTGTGCGTGTGTGTGTGTGTGTGCGTGTGTGTGCGTGCGTGCGTGCGTGCGCGCGCGCGTGTGTGTGTGGGGGGGGGGCGATGTAGATAAAGGTGTAATCTTTAGCAACGGCTAGTGGTTTTTAGGAACCATACACGACATTTTTGCCTTCGAAAAAAAACCGCAAGAATGACTGAAGAAAAAGGACCTACTCAACAGCCTGGCGAGGAGGACTCCGAGGGAAAGCGTGAATTCGAAAAGAGCGGTGGACGAAGATAGACAACGGAGTAGGACTAAACTCGGGTGCCGAGAAGACAGGCGGCACGATGACCGATAAGTGCAGCGTAATTTGTAAACAGATCTAATTAAATTTGGTTTAACGTGTAATTAATTTTTTTGCAGGTTAATAGGAAGAAGAGAGATTCGAAGATAAAAGGAATAAGATGGGACAATGTCAAAGCGCTTTGTAGTGTTTACTCCTTCCTGTATGCTCAAAGCCGCTGCCGCCCGATTTTAAGACATTTGGATCTGGCGCGACATGCGACTAGGCTGAAGGGCCCCGGTTGGACGATCTGGCCGACTACTTTTTTTTCTGCAGCGTTTTTCTTCCTAGAGGGCACTCCACAACGGTGGTGGAATGAAAGCAAGCTTTCGAGCCCATTTTCACGTTTTTCATAATCACGTGATTGGTTTCTTGCTTTCACATGGCCTTGAAGAAGCCAGAGCTCTCTCGACTAATAAGATACTATCGGGACAAAGAACGTGAAGTTGCCACTGCAGAATGGCCTCCACAACTTCAGTGGAGCCCTGTATGAAGGCGTCAATTATTATCGTATAAAACCCTGCGTTTGGGGAACAGAAAGAGTGCCCAAGTTGTACGACGCAATAAGGCGGTGAAGCAAATAAAACCTCACCGTGCACTCTACTCTCAAACGCACTGGGAGGATAGATGAAAAATATTGCAGCTAGCTTCAGGTGGGCGCCGAGGAATAAAGCGCGAGCCGGGGAAGAAAAATACTGCGACACGGGGCTAACGCGATGGTCCGACAAGGCGGGCACGCGGCGGCGTGTGTGAAATATGCAAGCTCCGGAATAAACTCATTTCCCGCCAGGGCAGTGCCCAGAGGCGGGACGAGCGGCGTGGGTAATGCCGAGTAGCAGAGGCGCACCGCCGCCGCGGGTCGAATCGGCCCGCAATCGGGAAATGAGAATCGCGGAATAATTCTGCGCACCGCTGGCGGCCGCTCGCGCCGGAACGGCGAGCTGGTGGCGTCAACGGCACGCTCTGTGGCGAGCGAGCGCCTAGCGGGGTTTTACGCTCCAGCAAAGTCCAGTCAGCGCCACTTGGCTCAGATCGGGAAGCGCTGTTGACGTCCACCGCGAAAGCTAGGCTAGGAAAAAGGACTCAAGTTTGAATGGACCTGGAGTGAGCGGATCTGGTAACATTCCTCACTCAGCACTGCTCCCGCCGAGAAGGGCGCGACACTGTTCGCAGAAAGCGACTGCGATACACCGGGTTTTCTTTTGCTGTTTTTTTTTCATACTGTTTAAAAAAAAAAGGAAAAATGAAAAAAAAAAAAAAGAAGCAGGTATCCCGCTTTATATTTGTTTTAGCCCTGGTGCTGTATTGGGGCTACGGAGGACGCCAGGTATGAGGTAGACTATTTTAATTAGTTCCCTAATTGCCTAGATGCGGTAGTTAACTAGTTAATTTTAACCCAATAGCGTTAAAGGTCCCGTTACTCTGTTAATCCGATGTCGGCGTTGTAGGCGAAAAATCGCGGGCATGGCACTGGTAGGTGGCATGACCAGGCACTGTTTATTCGGTAGTCTGGGCGACTTAACGAGACCGTATACGCTATAAGAAAGTTGAGAGGATGGTTTGGTTACGTTTATGGGGTTTGGCGTCCAAAAGCGACAGAGGCTGTGAGAGATCCCATATTAAAGGCACTGGTAATGTCGACTACTTGGAGTTCCTTAAAGTGCACTCACATCGCGCAGCACAGAAGCGCGCCCTGCTGTTCTCCTCCATCCAAAAGCTACCCCTGCAATCGGAATTCAATCCTGCATTGTTGGCCACAGTAAGCGAGCGCCCTAACCACTGCACCATCACAGCGGGGCATAAAGCTGCGAGAAGCTGCTAACTAGGGTTGCTCATACGAGATAGGAAGGTGGAACAAGAAGCAACCATAAAGTGCTCTCGGATGGTAAGTCAGGCACGCTACACCATGCAGGCCATGCAGGCATGTTCACATGACATGGTTCACATGTCATGTGTCATGTGTCATGTCATGTCGGTTCTATGTCATGTCATGTTCACATGACATGACATAGAACAGTTCCCCTGAAATGAATATACAAAATTATACTTAATCTATTTAGTTATTTAGCAAACTAATTGAATCCATCTGCTTTTAACCGTATATCTACAGTAGCCCCAATATATCCCCGGGGATAAATAAATCTAAAGCCGGTCACTTTTATGAGTATGAGTTCTTACACTAACTGCCGTAATTAATTTGCCGGTTTCTCTTCCGTTTTTCCATCGCTCTCAGATTCAAGATGGAGGGTCATGTCACGTGATCATGCCTACAGCATCGCAAATAATTTCTTAGCTGCCCCTTGACCACTCATACGGTGGCGTCCCCCACCAGGTCCACCATGTGTGACGTCATGATTCTCCAAAGCCACGTGACTAACCTGTCATCATTACAGCGTTTACCAATTTTGTTCATTGTATTGCTGAGATGGTACCGAGCTTCTTCAAAGGGCCGCTGGCCGTTTGTGTGGAAGACGCGATATACCCAGGTAGTTGTGAAGCAGTGTCCCCAAAACGCACGCCGCGAAAATATTCTCGCAGATTCAGGTCCTTCCTTTTTCTTTTTCCTTTCACTAGCGCCCTTCGCAAGCAAAATTTTCCATCCTGCAACAATTTTCACAAAATGCGTGCAGTAGATCACACTTCTGAGGTACAACCCGACCTTGGGTTTTTTATTTCGATTTTTGCTATTGCTTTGTGAGTGACTCTATACGTCGTATGGCCCCCTGGCAATGATCTGGCGTGTGGCTTCAGGGCATTATGGTTCGTCCCTCTCCTTGCTTGCAGCGATTGTCAATGGTGCAGAAATTATTTTAAAAGGCTGCGGTTGACCATCTCCAAAGTGCTGCTCTCCATCTGCTCGCTACTTTGCGATCCGAATCCGGACGACCCACTCGTGCCCGAGATTGCCCGCTTCTACAAGACGGACCGCGAGAAATACAACGAACTGGCTCGGGAGTGGACACGGAAATATGCCATGTGACCGCCAACACTACTACAACTGCTTGCCCGCTCAGAGAGACTTGTACAAAACCCCGAGGGCGAGCCAGCAGCAGCAGCTGCTCGAACAGCGAGGGACTGTCGAGGGTGCGAACGTCGACGGCAGGGCCTCCGAACAGCGACCCCCTCTCGCGCGGGCTACAGCGATGCAGCGGAAGACGTTGGCCTCGTCGACTACCATTGGCCATAGACCAATGCACCTTGATTCCTCGACTGCTCGAGATGCCCTTGGATTCACGAAGGACTCAAAGAAATACAACCCTCTGAAGTTGAAAAAAGGGCCACATAATGGGCTGTTGCCGCACAAGGCGGTCTTATTGTTGTCCGATGGCGGAACGAATCACTGCCACATCGGCGCAACTATTTGGGCCCGGTAGCACGGGTTTCTAACCGAAGCGGTGGCCTTGTGGTAGAGCATCCGCCACGCATTCGGGAGGTACCGGGTTCGATCCCTGGTGCCGCCGGTTACCCACCGGTTTTTAAATGGGTACAAGCTTTCCCCCGGCCTGGTGCTCGGCTCTTCTGGGGTGAAATGCTTGGGAAAAGGGGTCACGGCCCAAATAGTTGCGCCGATGTGGCAGTGATTCGTTCCGCCATCGGACAACAATAAGTCCGCTTTGCGCGGCAACAGCCCATTATGTGGCCCTTTTTTTTTTTTTTTTTTTTTTTAGGACTGCTGCAGCTGAGGCTCTAAGGGAGCACTTCAGGTGAGGGGTCAAAGGAAGTACCTTTGAAAGACAAACAGAACCACCTTTGCAGGCTGCGAGGTTCGAAACTGGGTTTGGGCCCACTGCGGAGGAGGGGCGCGCAGCGGGGTTTACGGAGCTTCTCCCAAACGCACACCCCTGGAAAAGCCGAGCGCCAGGCCGGGGGACGCTTGTACCCATTTTTACCGGTGGGTGTCCGGCGGTGGGTTTCGAACTGGCCACATAATGGGCTGTTGCCGCGCAAGGCGGACTTATTGTTGTCCGATGGCGGAACGAATCACTGCCACATCGGCGCAACTATTTGGGCCGTGACCCCTTTTCCCAAGCATTTCACCCCAGAAGAGCCGAGCACCAGGCCGGGGGAAAGCTTGTACCCATTTAAAAACCGGTGGGTAACCGGCGGCACCAGGAATCGAACCCGGTACCTCCCGAATGCGAGGCGGATGCTCTACCACAAGGCCACCTTTGCAGTCCGTTCAGCTCCGCCACTGAGAGGGAGCGGAAATGCGCCTGTGGAGAGGAGTAAAATCTAGCAGTATGTCCAGCATTCTCTCTTGCCAATGGCAAATTTCTGGGGATTTTACCCAGAAAATTCCAATTGGTAAAAGAGAATGATCGACAAACCGACGATGGAGCTTATTGGGGTGGCTAAGACCAAAATTCAAAAGGAAACTTTTTTTTTTTTCATTTCCAAAGGTAGCGGTTAACTTTTCGAGGAGGAAAAAACTTTTATTATGTTTTTCTTCCTGAGTGGAGCCCTCTGTGCAGGGCCTCATGTGCAGCTTCTATCCTGCAGGCCCGCTAGAGCAGCTGGCGCTGGCCTTGCGGTGTGACACGAAGTGCTACCGGCAAAACTTTGACAGCACAGATGACATCTGCTGCTGCGGCATGCAACGCAGGGAAACGATTGATCTTATTATTATAGATTGTAAGGCACATCAACCACTAATGCACGACGCCGACGCAGGGATTCGAGAAGCACTGAGGTTTCGGGACATCCATGGCAGGCTAGATTATGACACAGTGGAAGCAAGTAAGAGGCCACTTGAATGATGAAAAAAGTGAACTGAGTAATTTTGAACTGTGCAGAGGAAATAAGGAAATAACAAAAAAAAAAAAATCTTGAGCACTGAACATTTTACGAGCTAGGTGACACTTCTCATCACCCAGTTAAAAAGGAGATGCTAATAATTATCTAGCTATGCCTATCTATTTGAAGTGGCCTCGTATCGTAAAAAAATACCTCGGGATTTCCAGTCAGTTGAACATGACTTTCCTCCGGCTCGACGACCACGTCTGGGAGCGCTTTTAATTGTTGCAGCCTCCGGGGCTCATTTCCTGAGCTACAGCCCTCGCTTCAGGACAAATCAGGAGCCTTGTTTTCAGCTCCCGGTTCAACCAAATAATTCACTCAAGCCGGTAGATTGGACCGCGGCTGATAGGGAAGTTGCGCTCGCAGTCAAGCGCACTATAAAGAGGCAGTATAGACCTGCTTACTGGTTACTTCTGGTAGAAATTTCAAGAAGGAAGTGATTTCTTTAACGCCGCTCTCTAGTTTTTCTACTCGTGCAAACGGACTTAGCCAACTAACGCTTCCGACTGAAGGGTTCTTCGTTTACCACCGGTTTAGTCGCGATGGAATTAAAGTGCACCGCACGGCATTGCGAAATATTGTTGAGCGCAGCGCTGGAAGCAGGAAAAACACCTGTAATATTGAAGCGCCTCTTTGGTCTAAATGGACATGACAACTCTTAATGAAAGCAATGTTTGGATCATGTCTCTTTAAAATAACCGTTTTACATACCACGTTTAAATGTGCCAGAAAAGCAAGAATAGAGAGATATAAATTAGAAAGACGTAAACTTCGTGAGACAGAGGGATTCTTTTTCGTCAAAGCGGGTTCATTTTTTCCCATCAGATGGCGCTACAAGTCGGAAAGACCTCTACCGGCGGAACGGCTCGCTGCACTGCAATATTCGTTATACAGTTGAATCCCGCCACAACGAATACCGCCACAACGAAATTTCCGCGACAACGAATAATTTTTTTATTCCCCGCGAGTATCCTATAAGAATTAATGGCCTAAATTTCTCTGCACAACGAACCATTTTTGCAGAGCGTTTCCGCTTCAACGAAATTTTCGCGTTCAAAATCGAAACCGAAACTAGTTTTATTGGCGAGAAGTCCAAGTCAAATCCAAAGCCACATTAGGCATGAAATTACGTGATTGCAGTTCCGCCATTTTGGCTTTGTGTCGTGGTCGCGTTGTTCACTCGCTGCCTTTCTCTTCGACAACGACGAGTTTTCATCCGCAGGACACGATGGCAACGCAAGTGAAAAAACTCAAAACTCTTTCCCTTGAGCAAAAAGCTCAAATAATCGCCCAAGCAGAAAGCGGAAGGAAGAAAGCGGCAATTGCTGAAGACTTCGGAATTCCTGCAAGTTCGCTGTCAACGATTCTAGGCAATAAGGACAGCGTGAGAATGGCACTTGCTTCAGGCACATCCTCGAAGCACAAAAAGGTGACGCGGCCCCTCCATGAAGAGTTGGACAAAGCAGTGCATGCGTGGTTTGTGGAAGCACGAGCCAGCAACGTCCCCCTGTCCGGAAGCATCGTCCAGCAGAAAGCCTTGAACTATGCATGCCTACTTGGCATTGATGATTTTAAAGCCAGCATTGGCTGGCTAAACCGTTTCAAGGCCCGCCATAACATCGTTGGAAAAGTGTTGTGCGGCGAGTCAATGTTAGCAGACGTGGACGGAGCAGCTGCTTGGAAGGCGAGTAACATGGCCGGAATTTTAAGCAACTTCGCGCCTGCAGACATTTACAACGCCGACGAGACCGGGCTATTCTACGAGATGTTGCCGGCTAGGACGCTCGACTTCAAGGGGCAGCGCTGTCACGGCGGCAAACACAGCAAAAAACGCATCACAGTGCTGCTTTGCACAAACATGGATGGCTCGGACAAGCGTCCGCCGTTAGTCATAGGCAAAAGTGCCAAGCCGCGCTGTTTTAAGGGAACTCGTAGCCTACCTGTGCAGTACAAGGCGAACAACAAGTCATGGATGACCCGCGCTATTTTCACCGAGTGGATGATGGCATTCGACCGCGACATGAAGCGGCAGGGCCGTAAAGTTTGCTTGCTTTTGGACAATTGTTCAGCTCATCACTCCGACGAAGTCAAGCTCACTAACATGGAGCTGAGGTTTTTCCCTCCCAATTGCACGTCTGTCTTACAGCCTCTCGATCAGGGCGTGATTCTTAGCCTGAAGCGCGCTTACCGCGGGAGGTTAATTCAGCGGCTGCTTTTTAACACTGAAACCGGCCGAGACACGAAGGTGGACTTGTACGTGGCACTGCAGATTATGTCTGCTGCCTGGAGCACACTGGGGCGCTCAGTAATTGTGAACTGTTTCAGGCACGCCGGATTTGCCGAAGGTCGACCCGTACACTCTGCTGGCCTAACACCAGGCGTTACAGACGACGACGAAGAGGCGTCACCGGCTCAGGGGATCGCGGCCGCCTGGAAAACGCTGGGAGAAATAGGAACCGTGCCGCCTAATCTCGAGCTCGACGAATACATCGGCGCTGACGCTTGTGTTGTTGTTCACGAAGATGTGAGTGATGAGCAGATCATAAAAGCTGCCCGGAATGATAAGGACTCTTCCGATGAAGAAGACGACGACGTACAGGAAGCGCCGGCTGCGGCAACCGCCGTACAGGTGATGGACGCTTTTGATGTCATCAGGAATTTCGTTGCTGTCCGAGACGACGATGTTGCAATGGGTTTGCTGACCGAGTGCGAAAATCGCGTGACGGCGTTGCTCGCCGTGAAGCGTAAGCAAACCAAGCTTACAGATTTTTGGCATTAAACGCCTTTGCTGCTGCTTGGGCAATTCTTTCTGCGTTTCACGTCAAATTTTTGCGATAACGAAGTTCCGCGAGAACGAATTTTTTTTCGTGCACCGTGAATTTCGTTATAGCGGGATTCAACTGTACTCTTTTTTTTTTTTATCTAATAAAGTTGATTCCATCCATCCTTGTAGATGGTAAGAATGTAGATGAGCCTTAAAGAAATAGTGCCTCGTAATTATGACCCTCTTTAAAGTGGACGACACGAATTATGGACAAATGTTCTCAGGACCACTATTTTTCATTGTATTTATGTCTCGTTAGTATAGAAACTTGCTCTGTGGACAATCGACAAGGGGAAATAACACTGGAGCCATGCAATTTTTGCCCATTATTATGGGCAGTAACAAATGCAAATTATCTACTGAACCTAAGAGATATTTCATTTCCTGCAGTTTGAGTGGAGATGAGCTGCAGAATGCAATTAAAAACTGTAAACGACTTAGGTGACAACCATTTTATTTCGTGGTTTCATGCTTTACGCTCAATTTTATTTATATTTTTTTTTATTATCAACACCTGAACTGCCCCAGAAATGGGGTATGCATTACATATCAGGGATGGGTCAGTTGTTCATTTCAAACAGAAATCGATGCCTGCCTTGAATTGAAATGAATTGGAGTGGTGCACGAAATTCATGGCAGATTGTTTTGACGAAGAACGAGCCAAGATACCCTGTAGTTTGTGCTGGAGGAGGGTGGATGGCTTCGGGATGCCTTGTACGGCTTGACAAGCAATCCAGCAAGAGAGCCTCTACACGTATACCTCTATCCAATTTAGAACTCATGTCACTGATGAATAAAGGTATTTGGGTATCATGTAACCGTCCTTTGCGAAAGCCATGTTGATAATGATGAAACAAAATGCTATAAACATGATGAATTTTACCACATGAGAGTACGGCACATGCTCCATTAGCCTTGAACAAGCACTTGTTAGTGAAATTGGACGATGACTAGAAGAAGAGGACGGAGTACCTTTATTCAAAACGGGAACAAACTTGTCTAATTTTCAACCTTTCGGCACCACTCCCGATGAAAATGATTGCTTAAAAATATGGTATGAATGAATGAATGAAGCCTTTATTGAAAGGAAGGGATGGCTCTCGGCCGCTGTTTGGGTTTTTGGGGAGTTAGGAGGGATGGGAGTAACTTCGTCTTAACGGTTCTTCAAGCTGTTGCTTGTTGCTTGCCATGCGGCCGATCTTCGCGCTATAAGTCGACCTCTCTCACACTACTCGAAGCAGGCCGCTCTCACTCCCGTATGTAGCAATGGAGTGTTGTATTTCGGTGCTTGATATAACCTGACCTGCTAATGTGGGCATGTCGTCGTGTGGAATATGCGTAATTTTGTTTCTTCCTCGTGAAAACGATGGACATTGCCATATAAGATGTTCTAGGTCTGCTGTACACTGTTCCTGACAGTGCGTGCATATCTTGTGTTTGAGTGTTTCGTGTCTTCGGAGAAACCACTTGTCAAGTATGCGCGGTGTGTAAGCAGCGTTTGTTATTACTTTGTTGAGAAATATCTCTTGTGGTCGAGTGAGCCCTTTCGTGTCCTCAAACACCGGCGTTGGTGTCGCTTCATGTAATCTAAGCTTACTGTCGTGTTTTATTTTGGTGCGTACATGCACTATGTACGCACCAAAATAAAACACGACAGTACGCTTAGATTACATGAAGCCAGAGGAGCCTTTAGTGAGCATTGTTTGGTAAGGATTTAAGTCTGTCGGTGTAGGCATGGAGTTGGGGTGTGGGGCATTGTACGTTTCAGCAAGCCCACCCGCTTGCGCGGCTGCGTTTCCCCCGTCCGTGTCAGTATGTCCCGGTGTCCATATAATTTGAATTTCTATTCCAACTTCCCGCATTCCCTTCAGCCTCTTTCTGATGTCCTTGGCCACTGCGTCGTCTGTAGTTGGTGCCGTCAGCTCTGCAATCGCTGCATATGATTTGGTTAAAATTCGATAACCATTGAAGTTATCTTTTCTGGCTGCAGCGGTCGTAATGGTATTTATGGCTCCCCATATGGCAAGCAACTCGGAGTGTAAAATTGTTCCTTTAGGTAGGTGGCACATGTGCTGTCCGTTGTGCTGAGGCGCTGGCACACACACCCATGCCACACTCACCCTTTCATTTCTAATTGCAGCGTCTGTGTAGATGTCTATTGTATTGAGTGGTCTTGTGAGGGCAGTTCTCTGTGCTAAATGTTGCCTAGCTACACCATTCCGCCTACTAATAGGTCGTTGTGGCCTTAGTGCGATTACCGGCGCCTCCCACGGGGGTGAAGTGTCTGTCCCCAGGGGCCTCGGAGCAATGTTGATTCGGTTGTCCCATGCCATGATCTGCTGACCTTGGGTAGTGTTTTCCAGTCGGGATCGCATTCTTATTTTTGCTTCTCTTATAATGTCTTGTATGGGCGGTATGCTGACCAGCTTAAGCAGCTCTTCATTCCTCGTGTGCTTAGGAAGCCCAGTAATGGTGCGAAGAGTGGCCCTGTGTAGCTTTTCCATGTCTTTAACGTCGCGATTAATTTAAAAAACGCTGACAGCATTTTTAGTGTTTTTTTATTACTTTCGACTTAATGCCGTCGCCACCTAATGAGGAAATAAGCTTTAGTGAGTCAATTATTTTCACAATACCGCATGGGTTTTATTAAACATGTTGTAAGACATGACTGCGTGATCGTAACTATAGCAAAATCTGGTAGAGTGTAACAGGTGTTCGCGTAAATACAGCTGACTCTCTGGTTATAGTTCTTCGGCTATTTCACCGTCAGAGATTGGACGGTTCTGGTGATCTTACACTTATAAGCAGCGTTTTGAGCAAATCTTACTCCAATTGTTTTTTTTTTAATCTTTGCTTCTAATCATTGTTGGCAGGACCGCTGCGTAGACAAAGTGCTTTGTTTTGTTATCAAACGAATCACACTCATCCTACGCTGCGTAATACTTCTGCCGTGAACATTGGTGGTTAGTTATCTCAGATGAACGAAGTTCTCGTTCATTCCTTTAAATAAACCAAAAAAATAACAACGATTTCTTTTTTGTTGTTAAGAATTTTTCACGTAGTGTTGAACAGTGGTGATAAATGTTTTTCTGTTTCAGTAGTTCTACTCGGTACGTGGGTTAGAATTAACTCCTGCATTCTAAGGCATTTCTAGGCACGCGAGTGGCGTCGGCTGAGTGCGTCGGCAGAGTGTGGGGTGCACAGAACCTGTCATTATACCGTCTCCGCACGAACAGTAAATAATCCATGGCATGGGTAATTAATATATTATTAACAAATTTGGTATCCAATTAGAGTATGACCGACTTTATGGTAACCTTCAAGTTGGGATCGGCCACGCACAAAATTTGACCCTGCCTGGAGCCCTGAAATTTAGCTTCGTTCGAATGCGACCACAATTAGCGTCTAACCTAATCTCAGTATAGCTAACTCAGTGGTGACTGGCAAATTTAGGTGGGCCACCCTATGAATTTAGTCCTTAGACACCCAATAATTGGCTTCCTCCGAATTTGACCATTAGAATCGGTAACTAAGCAACGGTTACTGAGCAAGGAAACGCTCAACTCGTAACAGATATTTACGGAACTAGCAAAGCTTTCGCAGTTCTGCCCGCAAGCAGACCTGCATGCACCCATATAACTTTTTGTTCTTGCAATGTAACCAGTTACTTCCAATGTAACGCTTTGAATGAATTATTGGAGTGGTGCATTAATTTCGGAATAATTCCCTCTCTGATACAGCGATATTGTTCATATTACTGTTGGAGCATGCATCAGGTGACAATGAAACGAACTGTGCTGAATCGAATGGTCACTAAGTCCTGAAAAGTATGCCAGATCGAGGCACCTTACTATAAAATGGTCAGGAAGAAACCACTCTAGCTTACGGAAAATGGAAAGTTAAATTTAATCGTTTTCAGCCGACTGAATTCTTTTGTTATATGCTTTTAAACAGTTCTCGAAATAAGCACATTATCCTTGGTAGGCCATTAAGGTGTCATAGACCACTAGACACATCAAGTTGTACCACACTAATTCAGCCAAGACAGAGTACGGGGCAATGCGCAGACTCATAAATTGTCTATTTTCATCTACTCTGGCCACCGCTATGCAAAAAGGGGAGCGTTATAATCGTGCTTTTTTAATATTCTGTATTATCAATTCGTTGTTATGAAGGTGCTTCGCTTGACGGACACTTTTCCTCGGGAACCAAAGTGTCCATTAATGTAGTTATCACTGTGCGTTTCAGCTTGCGCGTGCGTGCGTAAGGGTGTATGTGTGTGTGTGTGCATGTGCGTGTGCGTGCATATGTGTGTGGACATGTGCGTGCGTGCATTTGCGTGCGTGCGTGCGCACTGCCGCCGCACCTCCGCTATATGCTACATGAGTTCGTCCAGACTACACACTATGATAAAGCTATCTGCACTCTACTCGTTCCCTCTGCAAAGTCGTTTCGCCCGGGAGCGTTAAAAAACAGCAATAAAAAAAGACATGAATGAGGCTATAAGAAAGGCATAGTACACAGAACACGTTGAAGAAAACATGGAACCATAGGCCTAAATATCAGGTTTTCTGTGTTGTTATATTCGTGCGAAAGGGAAAGGATCAATGGAAAAGCCCAGAGAGAATACGGCTCGACACCGTAACAAGCTTCGATTTTTCAAGTCTAACCAGTCTGCATAGTTTTTCTTTTCATCCCTAAAAGTTTGAGCTCTTACGGCTCCTTTGCTTCTTAGCTTCTTTAGAGAAGGAAAAATATTGTGAGCGGTGTTAAGACACAGCTTTGCAGGGCGACTTCGTTAAGCATCATGAAGCGAACAACGCGAACTCGACACACAAGCGAGAACAAGAAATCCGGCACACTGCGCTCTGTTGGTCCCTGTCTACTGACGCGTGTGTCGCAGTTTATTTATTTATTTATTTACCCTTAAGGCTCATTTGGCGTTACACCGAGGTTGGGTTCAATAAATTCTGAAGATGCAAACAAAATACGATGGAAAGGAAACAACCTGCATTGAACGAAAAATCGATGATTAAAAAAAAAAACAGTTACAACATCAGGAGAAAGTGGCCGGGCAATTCAGATCATGAATTTTTTTCATCGCGCATTTGAATGCCGTGGGATCTTCGATTCGGGCAACGGAGGGCGCAAGGGGTTCCTTTCTGTTGTAGTTCTTGGCAGAAAAGAATAAAAAGACATTTATATGGCAGAATTGGGCTGAACTTTCTGGGTGATCGACACGCATTGACAAGTGGGTTCTAACAGAAGTTCGCTTCCTAACAATAGGTTACAGAAATAGATAAAACAGACATGGACAGCAGATCTTTCTTGAAAGGTTTAAATTTGGCAGGTTAAGTTGTTACTTCATTAAAGAAACACCCGCAATACGGGCATAGTTAGAAAGAAAGGACTGTGCTGATCGATGTTAACTGCTTCGATGACGTCAGTTACTATACAAAAAGATGGATCTTATATTGAGGAAGCATATTTTAGTTGCAGTTGAAGTAGGTTGAGACAGGGCTAGTTTGAAACGTTTTGAGAAACGTTCATACGGAGGCAACCAATAGTACCATTAGCGTTTTTAGTTATACATCTGACACGAACACAGCCCGAAAAGTTATTTGTTAAGGATATTTGTAGGAAGCGTAGCAGTCGGCGCCCCTGGGTTCATGATGCTTGAGTTGCGAGGGTTTTCCTTAACTTGTACGCATTCTGTAGCGTAACTGCTCCGATAGAAGACCGAGAAATGAAACCCCCGCTTCCTTAGACGATCGAAGACCATCCTTCATTCGATCAGAATGGCTGAAGACCTTCGTTGAGGCGTCACGCCCGGATGCCAGCGTAGAAAATTAGGAGTTTGGCTTTGGTGGAATGAAGCGCAAAAGTGTGTTTTGTTGATTTCCAAATGTTTTGGGGTGCACGCACGGCTATAGTGTTTTGCAGACACTATCATCGGTGCCCTATCTACACACTTCGCCTGCTAGTTCAAAATGTCCAAAAGTGGTCATGTTGCCCATTATACTTCGTATCGTGCACCTTCGAGGCCTTTCTCCTTTTTGCCGTAAGACGGGCGGACTGGCCGAATGTTTGGGGCTTGAGAGTTGGGGCAAGCGATGTCCGCAGTTCGAGACACGGTGATGGCTGTGTTACGCGATCAGGTTTCCCTGCCTACTGCAACGCTTTAATGGTATGCGGGGTTTAACGTCCCTCAACGTCTCTGGCTACGCGGTACGCATGGGTAATTTAGATCATCCGACGATCTTCAGTGAAACAGTGTGAGGAAATATCAATCTAATCGAGACGGGTAAATTGTTTTCTGGGAAGGATACCAGCAATTTTACAACACGGAAGGGTGGCTCCGCTCCTAAGGAAATTACAAATGAATGTGCAAAACAATTGCACATTAAAAGCTCCCGCGAAAAGCTACTTGTGATGACATCATTTCTTGACGTCTTTGCGATCAGAGCAGACTAAGTGACATGAACAATAGAGTCCACTGCCACGCCGGTAGGCAGCGGCCTCTGCCGCTTATACCTCACAACCCTTCCGAAAGGCTGTCCGCTGTCTCCGTTGCATGGCGTGAGTCAGCGTCTTATCGCAATGCGCGTGCGCGGTAGAAATGCGTTCCTTGGGTGAAAAAGAAAACTACGTGAAGTTTGCAAGCTCTACCGTGGACTGCAGAAAAAGCTTCTAATCGCGCTTACGCATGTACTAAACGTATGAACACCGCATCTGAGCGAAATACTGGACGTGCATTGCTCATCGAGGGACACACCATGATGTCGATTATCGCGTTTTTGCCCACTAAATATGCAGTAAGTGTGAGTGATTCATGGAAATTTATTTCTTGCCCTAACGAGGAGAGACTGGGTCTATTGTTAATATAAACAGCGCCCAACAAAGTATCTTGGTGAGACTGGGCTAAACGCACCTATTGACTGACACAAAAGACCCAGCCGTCTACACTAAACAGTTTCAACAGCGGTGATGAATACCTGAAATATATACCCGTGAAATCCACATTCCTCTCAAAAGTAAAGATTTTAGAAACAAAACTGGTTAGGACATTACATTTCACATATGTACATTACAGATTACACACTCACATTGCACAGCGCACACAACATAGCCGCACTTATATACACTTTTTGTGAAAGGGCGCACACACACACACACACACACACACACACACACACACACACACACACACACACACACACACACACACACACACACACACACACACACACACACACACACACACACACACACACACACACACACACACACACACACACACACACACACACACACACACACACACACGCACACACGCGCGCGCGCGCGCTAAAGCCTACATACATAATGCATACATACATACATACATACATACATACATACATACATACATACATACATACATACATACATACATACATACATACATACATACATACATACATACATACATACATACATACATACATACATACATACATACATACAAAGGAGGAGGAGGAGGACGAAGATAGGGAGGAAAGGAAGGGAGGTTAACCTGTAAATGAAAGCTGTTTGCTACCCTGCACTGGGGGAAAGGGATGAGTGGATATAAGAGTTGTGAGAGAGGGATGGGTGGAGTTAGTACAGTCACATCACAGACATGTCACATCACAGCACGTCACAGTCATATCACGTAACAAAACAGCAAAATCATAGTCTTTCGATTAGGCCTATGCTTTTAATAAAGCCGAGCAGTGCCTGGGAGGCCTTCACCGCAGACGATCGCCGTGGCCAGAGACCTAAAATCTTAATTTCAGTCAATGGGCGTCCATCTAGATGCTCCAACGCACGAAATAGACACTGTCTTTCCTCACTGTATATGGGGCACTCACAAAGAATGTAGCCTATAGACTCGTCCATCCACAGTTTGTACATGCAGTGCTGTTTGCCATACCTATCATAAAAGAATACGAGTTTGTGCATGCTACACCAACCCACAGACGGCACAGCAAAGTTTCTTCGCGTCGGGGTAGGCCAGGTGGAAGCCGGAGCTTCAGGCCAGAGTCCAGAGATTTTAAGCGGCAGTTTGCAAACTGGCCAGAATTCCACAAGGAGAGCGTGTGTTCCCGCGCAAGTGCGCGAAGCCTGCCCGCTGCGACTGCCCTGGAAGAGGGAATCAACACACAATCGCCGTCTTGGTGGGCTGTTCGTGCAACCTCGTCCGCCCGGAGATTGCCCGCTATGCCACTGTGTCCTGGAAGCCACTGGAAGATGATGTCATGTCCTCCATTAATTGCACAGTACGATGAATTTGTCGTATTTCCGCAACGAGTTGTTCATGGGCTCCACGGCGAAGAGCCGCTTTTAAGGCTTGCAGGGCTGCTTTTGAACCTGTGAAAATAGACCTCCGCTAAGGGCTCTGCTGACTGACATGCCTAATTGTGACACGAAGAGCGGTTAGCTCTGCAGCTGTTGAAGAAGTCGGGTGAATTGTCCTAACTTTTATTTCTTTATTAATTGAGGGTGTGACCATGGAGCCTGAAGAACTCACGGCATTCGCTGAACCATCGGTGTAGACGTGCAAACGATTTGCATGGTGCTCATGGAAGTATTCAAGAGTGATTTGTTTTAGTTCTGTAGGCGATAGCTAGACCTTCTTCCTGATGCCGGGTACGAACCCCTTGCAAAAATCGTTAAGTAGGCTTTCCCACGCTGCTTCTTTCCCCAAACATGGCGTCACTGGCCGCCAGAAAAACGGCGATATAGACCTGAAATCGCATGTTGCTTCTACACAGATGCATGTAGTGGTAATAGAGCAATTATGCGAATATGTTCCGATGCATAAATGATATGAATTATGGCTATAATATAATGTTTCAATACATTGCTGTTCCTCCATTAGAGGGGAATGCAGCATAGAGGCGAAGCTGACTTAACATTTATGCAGGCTCCATAGTGAAGAGGACGGTCTAGATGCGGGTGTAAACTGGGACGGCAGAATAGCGCGATGCGCATCAATGGTCTCTGTAAACGATGTACGCGGCCTGGTAATAGGAAGACTGGCCAAATGATGACAGGGAACCCGGGAGATGTGTCGTAAATGTGCCCTCAGGGCATCAACTGTTAGGTAGGTAGATATGGGAGGCTCCTGTGCAATTAAAATAGTAGCAGCCGTAGAGGCACATTTCGGCAATTCCAGGCAGATTCGCAGAGCTTGACCTTGAACGCTCTGTAGAATTCCTAAGTTGATTTTCCAGATATTTTCAAGTGCAGGAAAGCTGTACCGAAGAAATTAAATAAATAATACACGGTATAGTTGGAGCATCGACCGCACGGATGCTCCCCATGACTTTCCCCCAATAAAGGCAAGTACGTAAGTAACTGCTGTCAGCCTCTTTTTCATGGGGAGTCCAGGAAAGATATCGGTCGATGGGCACTCCCAGAAAGCGATGGCTGCTTTCGTAGGGTATTGCTTTACCATCACATCAATGCGTACGGTGTAAGGTTACATGTTCTTGCGTGTAAATGCAACTAGCGAACACTTTTCAGTTCATATCTGTAGACCTTGCAGGTGGAGGTAGGCCGCAACTATACTTGCCGCCTTTTGAAGCCTCGCTCTAACCTGTGGACGCGTGACGCCTGATGCCCAGATACAGATGTTGTCTGCATATATTGAAAGTTGCGCCGACTTCGGTATTAAGTCGACAATCCCGACAAGAGTAAGATTGAAGAGCTTTGGGCTTAGTACTCCGCCCTGTGGGACTGCACGGGAAGTGAAATGAGAAGATGTTGGGCCATCCTCAGTCTGCGTAAAGTGAGATCTGTTGGATAAATAACTGCGTATCCAGAAAAAAACACGACCGCCAAGCTCGGCAGCTTTCAGAGCGTCCAAAATGGCCTGGTGAGTGACGTTGCCATATGCGCTTTTTATATCCAGGAACAACGCCGCGGGTAAGCGCTTCAAAATGTTTTGCGTTGTACAGACGATACCAAGTCCACCACGTTGTCAATTGAAGAGCGTCCGCGTCGAAACCCTGACATTATATCCGGATATATGTGGTAGCGCTCCAGGTACCACTCAATACGTGTAAGCAGCATTCTTTCCAGTACTTTACCAACCAATTAGCCAGTGCAATTGGACGGTATGATGTCAAGTCCTGAGCCGGTTTGCCAGGTTTCAGAAGTGGAACTAAACGACTGCACTTCCACTCGTCTGGAACTGTACCATCACCCCATGATTTGTTGTAATATTACAAAAGAGCGTGCCTACCTTCTTGTCCAAAATTTTCAAGCGCAGTGTATGTTACACCGTCGGGACCCGGCGATGATGAACGTCTGCAAGAAGCCAGCGCAGCGTCAAGTTCCTCCACGGAGAAGGGAAGGTCCATTCGTGAATGCCGTGAAGCTGGAACGTCGTTGAAATGTAGCGTTGCCGTTGGATCGATTTTCCTGCTACCCTAGCGCAGAAATCTTCTGCTATCTCGACCGCACCACGTCTTTGGTAGAGTGCGAGAGATTTGAATGGGTAGAGCTGTTTACAGTGCGGCATGCCTTAGCAGCAACGTCCAATGGTTTGCAGATATAGAAACACGGAAGTGACCACATTCCTACATATTTGATTGTTAATGACCTTTCCACATCCACGTCTGTCCCAGGAATGAGTCTCATTGATCGGTCGGCATTTCAAGCAATTATGGAAGATGCTTGCACAGCAGGCCTCTCTGCAGGTATTGAAAAGAAAATTAAGGAGGCCATGATAAAAACGACGTCTTTCTTCACCCAATGCCTACTTACACAGAATTTGATATGGAATTACAGCACCTGCGATCATTGCGACGGAGGGCAGAGCGTAGAAATCGACGCACGAAGTCGCGCCTCGACCTCAGAGATGCGAGGCGCAGGCAAAAGAAAATTCAGTGCAGAATTCAAGCCCTCCAGGCAAAAAGTTGGCGGTCATTCTGTGAAACGCTTGATCCCCGCAGCCTTTGTCACACATCTGGAATGTCGTTCGTGGTTTCCATACATACATACATACATACATACATACATACATACATACATACATACATACATACATACATACATACATACATACATACATACATACATACATACATACATACATACATACATACATACATACATACATACATACATACATACATACATACATACATACATACATACATACATACATACATACATACATACATACATACATACATACATACATACATACATACATACATACATACATACATACATACATACTGAAATGTGGTTTTAATGGTTGGTTGGAACGTCTAGCGCTGGCAGTACTTTGGGCACAAAGGATCGAATTACCAGCCGCAGGGCACAGCTTCAGCGCGAGCGAGATGGGCGCCGGAGACAAGCGATGGTGATGGCGATGCCGCAGCGTTTTCTGTTCTTTGTCTTCTTTACATTTCCTCCGCGTGAAGAAGTCGCCATCCTGGCGACTCAGGGAGAAGAGACGACCAGAGGGTTGTAATATGGCTTGAGGCGGCTAACGTGGACAACCTCGCGGCCGCGACGGCGGTGGTCGGAAGAAGGGGTGACTGGCTCAATGACGTAGTTCACAGGGGATGTGCGTTCCAAGACGCGATAGGTCCGTGGTATTTGGTGTCTAGTTTGTTGGTGGCAGGAACGCATAGCCAAACGAAGCTGTCGGCCAGGAACGTGGGAGCAGGGGTATCGGTATCAAGCTGATCTTTGCGATAGCCTTGAGTGTTGGAGGTAAACGTGCGAGCTAGCTGACGGCATTCCTCGGCCTTCTGTGCAATATCTGACAAGGCACTGTACTCAGAGGCATCTGGATGGTATGGCAAAATTGTGTCCAGAGTACAAGATGGTTCACGGCCATATAAGAGAAAGAAGGGCGAAAACCAGGTTGTTGCTTGGGTGGCAGTGTTGTACGCGAACGTTACGAATGGCAGTACCTGGTCCCAGTTGGAGCTTCCCGATTCAGATGTAACATACATTGCGAGCATGTCCCCAAGCGTACGGTTGAAGCGCTCCGTGAGGCCGTTTGTTTGTGGGTGGTACGCAGTTGTAGCCCGGTGTATCGATTTACAAGACGACAGGAGCTCTTGGACTACTTCGGAAAGAAAGAGACGACCTCTATAACTCAGTAGCTCGCGAGGGGCGCCGTGTCGAAGAATGAAGTGGTGCAGAAGAAAATGGGCTACCTCTCGGGCTGTCGCCGCGGGAAGTGCAGCAGTCTCGGCGTAACGGGTCAGGTGCCGACGGTGACGATGACCCATCGATTACCAGCGGCACTGCATGGTAGCGGACCATAAAGGTCAATTCCCACGCGATCAAACGGGCGAGCTGGACACGGTAATGGCTGGAGAGGGCCAGCAGGGTGGCGAGAAATCTTGCGTTGTTGACAGGCGGTACAAGAGCGAATGTAGCGACGTACGTAATTGTACATTCCCCGCCAGTAGTACCTCTGACGAATTCGATCATAGGTTTTGAGGACGCCGGCATGAGCGCTTTGCGGGTCATTGTTATGGTGGGCACAAACCTCTGAGCGGAGGTGGCGCGGAATGACAAGAAGCCACGTTCTGCCGTCTGAGTTGTAGTTCCTGCGGTAGAGAAGGCCGTCCCGAATGGCGAAGTGGGAGGCCTGTCGGCGTAGTGCCCGAGGATGCGTAGCCGCGGAACTAGTGCCAAGGATATCTAGCAGGTTAGAAACCCAAGGATCTTGTCGTTGCTCGAAAGGCATATCCTCAATGGTGAGTGCTGACAAGAATGCTTGAGGAGGGGACGATGAGTTAGGCGAGAGCACCGGTGACCGAGATAGAGCGTCGGCGTCAGAGTGCTTGCGGCCAGAGCGGTACACTACACGGATGTCGTATTCCTGAAGCCTGAGAGCCCAGCGCCCGAGACGGCCAGACGGATCCTTGAGAGACTCGAGCCAGCAGAGAGCGTGATGATCTGTAACTACCTCGAAGGAGTGGCCGTATAAGTAAGGGCGGAACTTCGTTACAGCCCACACGATTGCTAAGCACTCCTTTTCGGTAACGGAGTAGTTGGACTCGGCTTTGGTGAGAGCACGGCTTGCGTATGAGACAACGTATTCGGAGAAGCAAGGCTTGCGCTGGGCGAGGACGGCGCCGAGGCCGACACCACTGGCATCGGTGTGAAGTTCTGTAGGTGCAGTAGGGTCGTAATGGCGAAGGATTGGTGGTGACGTCAGAACATTGCACAGTGTCGCGAATGCATCATCGCAGGCTGGCGACCAAGAGGAGAGTTTAGGGGTGCCTTTCAAGAGCTGTGTAAGGGGGGCTATGATGGTTGCGAAATTCCGAACAAAACGACGAAAGTACGAGCAGAGGCCCACGAAGCTTCGCAGTTGTTTCAAAGTGGTCGGTTTCGGAAAGTCAGCGACGGCGCGCAGCTCCTCAGGATCAGGCAGAACTCCATCTTTACACACAACATGTCCGAGTATTGTGAGCTGGCGGGCACCAAAGCGGCACTTTTTGAGGTTCAGTTGAAGACTTGCGCGGGTTAGGCGGGTGAAGACCTGGCGAAGTCGAGTCAGGTGGGTCGGGAAGTCGGTTGAAAAGACGACGATATCATCGAGGTAGCATAAACAGATCTTCCATTTCAGGCCGCGCATCCATCATTCTTTCAAATGTGGCTGGGGCGTTACAGAGTCCGAACGGCATAACCTTAAATTCGTATAGTCCGTCTGGAGTAATAAAGGCGGTCTTCGGACGATCCGCCTCTGCCATGGGCACCTGCCAATACCCGGAGCGTAAATCGAGTGAGGAAAAGAATTCTGCGCCTTGCAAACAGTCTAGGGCATCGTCGATTCGTGGGAGGGGGTACACATCACGACGAGTGATTTTGTTGAGGCGGCGATAATCAACACAAAATCGTATGGAGCCATCCTTCTTTTTAACTAGGACCACAGAAGACGACCATGGGCTACAGGATTCTCTAATTACTCCGCGTTGCAGCATGTCATCGACTTGTTGGGCAATAACACTGCGCTCAGTCGGGGACACCCGATACGGCCGCTGATGGAGAGGTGGGTGAGGGCCAGTGTCAATGAGGTGAGTAATGGTCGTCGTGCGGCCCAAGTAAGATTGCGGGATGTTGAAGGAGGAGCGGAATTGGTGTAGAAGGTCAAAAAGTTGTTCTCGGTGGCGCGGCTCTAGAGCGCTGTTCACAGAATGGTCAAAAAGATCGTGCTGTAGCGGATCTGCAGCCACACGAGTTGGAGTCAAGGCGTCAACTTGGCAAACAGGGAATGACAAATCATCAAAGGCGAACAGAAGGTCCACGGGCTCGATGCGGCCGAGGCACTCCCCTTCGATCAACATAGCGGGAGACGCAAGAGGATTGGCTACCAGAAGTGTGCTAGCGCCGTTGTTCATGTCAAGGACGGAAAACGGCAGCGGTAAGTGGCGGCGGCGGCAGACAACGTTATAGGGCACAAAGAGGACTGTCGCGGCGGTGGTAAAAGAGGCAGTGAGGGGAACCAGAACAGCGCTAACGGGTGGGATGGTTGTGTCGTGAGCTACGAGGAACGTTTGGTCGCAAAACGAGGACACGGCTCGTAGAGCAGGGCATCAGACGGTGCATCACTCGATTCAATGAGCTCTACTTGATGACTGGCGCAGTCAATGATAGCATGATGCTGGGACAGGAAATCCCAGCCGAGAATGACGTCATGAGAACATGTGGGGAGAACGACGAATTCGATGATGTACAAGGCTGCAGCAATGACGACACGAGCAGTGCAGATAGCTGTCGGCTGTATACTGTGAGCGGACGCGGTACGAAGCGATAGTCCCTCGAGAGGCGTAGTCACCTTTCGGATGGAGCCGCAGAGTTTTTGGCTGATAACTGATACAGCGGCACCGGTGTCGACGAGCGCAAGAGTATGAACACCTTCAACGATGACAGGAATAACATTCGCGGGATTAAGACGAGGACTTTGAATTTCTGTCGAATACGCAGTTCGTGCCTCGCGAACTGCGGCGTTTAGTTTTCCGGCTGGGTAACGGGTCGTCGGCGCATTGGCGAAATGGAGCGGCGACGTGGTGATGGCGAACGACGAGGGAGGAAGTCCGGAGGATCCGGGGGTGCTGTTGGAGGACCCGATGGGACTGGAAACTGGGGGGCCAAATAAGGTGGTGCAGGCCGTGCAGCAAAGGCCATATTTATTCGGCGCCGGCAGTAGCGTGTAGTGTGTCCAGGGATGCCGCAGTGGTAGCAAATAGGCCTGTTGTCTGCAGTGCGCCATGGAGATGGTGTCTGACGCAAGGGGGGAGCAAAGGCTGTTGGTGCGGACCGCATGGGGGGCGAAGCATAGGTATATGCTGGCTCAGGCGGTGGACTTGAAGTGACTTCGGCATACGTGCGACGCAATACTTGAGGAGGAGCCGGCGCGAATGCTGGAGCGTAGCTCAGTGGCGCAACGCCGGACGATGAAACTGTGGGCGTGAGTAACGGCATTGAGGGTGCGACAGGAGCTGATTGAGGAACAGGATTTGGGAGGACTTCAGATACATGCTGCTGGATTGCATGGCGAAGCTCCGAAACAAGGCCAGTTGTTGACGACTCCTTAACATATGGCTGTAGGGACAGTTGTCGCGCGACGTCCTGACGTACAAAAGCCTTGATGTCTTCAGAAAGGCTAGATGACTCCCTCTCCGCGGCTAATCCAGCGAGTGGTGCATGAGGCTGGCGAATCAAAGCACGCTCCTTGCGGAGTTCGTCGTAGCTTTGACAGAGGTCGTAGATTTCCTGGTGCAGCGGTGGCGTAGCGGTAGAACATCCGCCTCGCATGCAAGAGGACCGGGGTTCAAATCCCGGTGCCGCGCAATTCTCCACCGGATGAAAGAAAAAAAAATCCGCGTGTTGATGGAATTGCATAAACAGGTTTGGGGTGCGACCTGATGCCGGTGAACACCTCCGGCAACGCACTCCCTCACCAGAACAGGAGTTGGCCACCCTGGTGCAGTAATTGGCCGCAACCTCCTATGATAAGCTCCATAAAACCCCGGCCCTCAGTCACCAGCGGCTGCGGAACAACTGACCACGGCGGCGGTCAGACCTGTGACGCAGCAGGGGGTGCTAAGAAAGTCTGGCTCCGCTGGACAGGCCGCCATTGGAAACTGACCCTGGCAACGTTTAATGCTAG
Source organism: Amblyomma maculatum (assembly GCF_055883805.1). NCBI lineage: Eukaryota > Metazoa > Arthropoda > Arachnida > Ixodida > Ixodidae > Amblyomma > Amblyomma maculatum. Next base: position 5,823,022 of record NC_139350.1, on the reverse strand, counting down.
AACCCTAGCTAGTGAAGCTAGCTTAGCAGTGCTGTTAGAGGAACTAGAGGGCATGCAATGGGATGTCATAGGGCTTAGTGAGGTTAGGAGGCCGAATGAGGCATATACTGTACTGAAAGATGGGCATGTACTGTGTTATCGAGGCTTACCAGAGAGGCGACAACTAGGAGTAGGTTTCCTTGTCAATAAGTATATAGCGGGTAATATAGATGAACTCTATAGTATTAATGAGAGGGTTGCAGGCATCGTAATTCGGCTTAATAAGCGGTATAAACTGAAGGTTGTACAGGCCTATGCACCTACATGTAGTTATGATGACCAGGCAGTTGAAAGCTTCTACGAAGATGTAGAATCGGCAATGCGAAAAGTAAAGACGCAGTATACTGTACTAATGGGCGATTTCAATGCCAAGGTAGGGAAAAAACAGGCAGGAGACAAGGTAGTAGGTGACTATGGCATTGGTTCTAGGAATAGCAGGGGGGAGTTACTAGTTGAGTTTGCAGAGCGCAATAACTTACGAATCATGAATACCTTCTTCAGCAAACGGAAGAACCGGAAATGGACATGGAAAAGTCCTAACGGAGAGACTAAAAATGAAATCGACTTCATAATGTGTTCAACCCCCGCCATTATGCAGGATGTAGAGGTAATCGGGAAAGTGCGATGCAGTGACCACAGGATGGTGAGGTCCCGAATTAGCCTAAATCTGAAGAAGGAACGCAACAGATTAGTAAGAAAGAAACCCATCAACGAATCAGCGGTGAGGGGGAGGGCAGAAGAGTTCAGGATCTCGCTACAGAATAGGTTTTCAGCTCTAACTGAGGATGGCGACATTACCCTAGAGGCAAGGAACAATAATTTCAGAGATATCATTACTGAGTGCGCGGTAGAAGTAGGCGGTAGGATAGTTAGAGAGGATACCGGTAAGCTGTCTAAGGAGACGAAAGATTTGATTAAGAAACGCCAGAGTATGAAAGCTTCCAATCCAACAGACCAGATCGAATTGGCCGAGATATCAAAGCTAATCAGTAAGCGCAAGGTGGCTGATATTAGGAAGTATAACATGGAGAAAATTGAGCATGCTGTAAAGAACGGGGGAAGCCTTAAAGCGGTAAAGAAGAAATTGGGCATAGGCAAAAACCAGATGCATGCGATAAGGGACAAGGCGGGCAACGTCATCACTAATATGGAAAAGATAGTCAAAGTAGCCGAGGAGTTCTATACAGATCTCTACAGTAGCCAAAGTAGTCAGGACCGTAATGAGATTGGCGGTAGGGAAAAACAGTCAGACATTCCACCAGTGACGAAGGACGAGGTCAAGAAAGCACTAGAAACTATGAAAAGGGGGAAATCAGCTGGAGAGGATCAGATAACTACAGATTTGCTGAAGGACGGGGGGGATATCATGCTAGAAAACCTGGCCACCCTGTATACGCAGTGCCTGGTGTCATCGACGGTACCGGAACCATGGAAGAATGCAAACATTATCCTCATTCACAAGAAAGGGGACTCTAAGGACCTTAAAAATTACAGGCCAATCAGCTTACTGTCTGTTACGTATAAGGTATTTACTAAGGTAATCGCTAATAGAATCAGGACAACCTTAGACTGCAATCAAGCAAAGGATCAAGCAGGGTTTCGGAAACGGTACTCTACTATCGATCATATCCATACCATCAATCAGGTGATAGAAAAATGCTCGGAATATAACCAGCCCTTATACATAGCATTCATTGATTACGAAAAAGCATTTGACTCAGTTGAAACCTCGGCGGTGATGCAGGCATTGCGAAATCAGGGGGTAGACGAGCCATACGTGAAAGTGCTGGAAGATATATATAGCGGCTGCACAGCAACCATAGTTCTGCATAAGGAAAGTAACAAAATTCCCATAAAGAGAGGTGTTAGGCAAGGAGACACAATCTCCCCAGTACTATTCACAGCTTGTTTAGAGGAAGTATTCAGAGACTTGGAATGGGAGCAGTTAGGGATAAGGGTAGACGGAGAATACCTCAGTAATCTGCGATTTGCTGATGACATTGCCTTGCTAAGCAACTCGGGGGATGAACTGCAAATAATGATTGATGACCTAGACAGGAAAAGTAGAAAGGTAGGCTTGAAAATCAATATGCAGAAGACTAAGGTAATGTTCAACAGCCTCGGGAAAGAACAGCAGTTTACATTAGGTAGCGAAATACTGGAAGTAGTAGGCGAATATGTCTACTTAGGACAGGTAGTAACCGCAGACCCGGACCACGAAAAGGAAATAACAAGAAGAATACGATTGGGATGGAGCGCATTTGGCAAGCACTCGCAGATTATGACTAGCAGCTTACCGGTATCGCTCAAGAGGAAAGTATACAACAGTTGCATCTTGCCTGTACTCACCTATGGGGCTGAAACGTGGAGGCTAACCAAGAGAGTTCTACTTAAGTTGAGGACAACCCAGAGGGCTATGGAACGAAAAATGGTAGGGGTAACATTAAGAGATAGAAAGCGTGCAGAGTGGGTCAGAGAAATAACTCAAGTTACCGACATTCTAGTAGAAATTAAGAAGAAGAAATGGACATGGGCAGGACATGTAGTGCGAAGAGAGGATAACCGATGGTCGCTGAGGGTAACAAACTGGATTCCAAAGGAAGGAAAGCGTAGCAGGGGGCGGCAGAAAGTTAGGTGGGCAGATGAGATTAAGAAGTTCGCAGGGGTCAAGTGGATGCAGCTAGCACAGAACCGGGTTAAGTGGAGAAATATGGGAGAGGCCTTCGCCCTGCAGTGGGTATAATCAGGCTGATGATGATGATGTAGATTTCCTTGACCGTATTGGGGCCTTTGGCGATAAGCATGTTGAAAGCGCCGGCATCAATTCCTGTGAGGACATGACGTATCTTAACGGCCTCGGTCATGGTCGGGTCAACGCGGTGACACAAATCAACAATGTCCTCAATATAACTGATGAACGTTTCACCGGGCAGCTGTAGTCGCGATCGAAGACGCTGTTCCGCGCGGAGTTTTCGGACGGCGGGGCGGCCAAAGACATCAGAAAATTTCGTCTTGAAATTCGCCCAGGTGGCAAAGTCCGACTCGTGGTTTCGAAACCACAGATTAGCGACGTCGCTCAAGTAAAAGATGACATTGTTGAGCTTACGGTTGTCGTCCCAGTTATTGTGACGGCTGACCCGTTCGTAAGTGGTCAGCCAATCGTCGACGTCGTCATCGCTGCTTCCGCTGAAGGTAGCCGGGTCCCGTTGACGGAGCCCACCTGTGCAGGGGACGGGCGGAGGCAGGTGCAATGAAGTCGGCTCCGTCATTGGGGTAGTCAATGTTCTGCTGCGAAGTTCCAGGGCGAGATGGGTACAAGGAACCTCGGATTGACCTCCACCAAGTGAAATGTGGATTTAATGGTTGTTTGGAACGTCTAGCGCTGGCAGTACTTAGGGCACAAAGGATCGAATTACCAGCCGCAGGGCACAGCTTCAACGCGAGCGAGATGGGCGCCGGAGACAAGCGATGGTGATGGCGATGCCGCAGCGTTTTCTGTTCTTTGTCTTCTTTACACATACATACATACATACATACATACATACATACATACATACATACATACATACATACATACATACATACATACATACATACATACATACATACATACATACATACATACATACATACATACATACATACATACATACATACATACATACATACATACATACATACATACATACATACATACATACATACATACATACATACATACATACATACATACATACATACATACATACATAGAATAGAATGTGTCAATGATCAAGAGCAAACGTCATCGGCTAGTAGTAATGCGGTAAGTTCTTTTTTAAAACAATTTAATGAAGTGCTAAAATCAAACAGTTCTCTGACCTTGTTTATTGTTTCTCCTTATATATGAATGTTTGTTTCCCAAAATTTGTTCTTGTTTTCTGCTCGTGTCTGATATTCCACCGTAGAGGGTAACGAGATCTTTCACGATTGCATGTTTCAATAATCCTTGTTTGTGTAGGGTGATGAGGAGCTTCGTTTTGTTTGCACGATGAAATGAATAACTGGAATAATGAAACTGTTTCAAGATGTGCGTATCGGTCATGGTAATTACAGTATATACAAAGGATTTGTTTCAGCAAACTAATTGCCTCTTAGTTCATTGTTGATGTTCTTCCTACCAAGACGCCGCAGCAAAGTTTAAAACAAAAAAAAGATCATTATATAACTTGTTTTAGCGCAAGGCTAGGCTACCCTTGTAAGGTCGATGCATAACTGCCTACTATGTGAACTCTAGAATAAAGGTTAATCAAATCATACACCCAAGATGGCAGGCATATCTTGTGATTAATCTACTGTCGTCGTTACAATTTCAACGTTGATGTATTACTTGCCGTGGTTTGTAAGCGGAGAGAAATCAGGGTACTGTTGTGTCCGAGCTAATTTATTGCTCAGAAGGCGTCGGTGTGTCTGCGTTCGCTCCACGGGCATTTCAGCAAGCTTCGTCTGCAGATGTCCACCCGGTCTGCACGCACGCCTCAACAGCCGCTGTCCTCACCCATGGCCATTTCGAAGCACCGATTTGGTGGCTTTGTGAAGAAACGGCCTGACTTCCCAAGAAGAGCCTGGCCTGTTAATGACCTACAGAGGGGCGGCGGCGGAGCAAGCGACCGTCGTCGGAGCCGCGCGGTGTCGGATTACGGTACTCGACGTCGGACAAAAGCGGAGGGAGAAGCCATCGTCGGCTTCGCGCGAGGTCTGGCCTGCTGGCTGAGGTGTTTGCTGCTGAGGGGGAGACCCGCAGGGCGCCGGACCGAACGAACAAAAACAGAGGCAAGCCGTGAGCATAGATTTTGACCGGAACAGCGCGCACTAAGACACAGACAAGAAGAGAGACACGACACACACGTCTTGTCTTCTTGTCTGTGTCTTAGTGCGCGCTGTTCCGGTCAAAATGAGTTACCAACTTGCCCAAGCATCTGTTTTAGTGAGCATAGAACGATGGGGGGTCGCTTGTGAACTGGCGACGTGTTTGTTAAAGTGTAGTGGCAAGAATGTGCGGGGCGGGGCTCAGTGATGCAGTGCGCAAACTGTCACCTCGCGCTTTGCGATTGGCCCGTGCCAAAGATGAACTAATTCCCTGCCTAGGGATCTAGGGAGACCCAAGGGAAGAAAACCTGGTGTCCGACATCTGGCGAGGGCTTCCTTCTAAAATCTCCAAAGTGCACACATGTAAATAAACTACTTGTACTCAGCTCTAATGAAAGCTCCACGTCTCCGCGGTTCCTCGACACCTCGCCGGTCAACGCTACCCTCGGCTCCGGTCCTGTGCGTCTGGCGTCGCGACAGTACATTCCGCCAAACTGCATAGACTCCCTCCATCCAGCTTCAGCTGTCTTTCAGGGAATGCAAACGTAAACTTTGGAGTACATGTATCAGCTGTTTGAACGTTTTTCACGCAGAAAATACTGCCTTGCGCGCCTCTCGCACTGTGGTGAGCTGCGCAGTGAAAAGTTTCTTCAAAAGGCAGAACAAGAGACGATGTCGTCCGTATGAGATACTTGTTAGATAATCTTCAGCATATCTCAAAGCATATTCCCCTTATCATTACGCAAAAACATGGGGAAGGGCACACGCTCGCACCGCACTTTTCATACTCCTCTTTCGCGCATGCATGCGGGTGTCTCTCTGAGCGCCCGATAGAGGAAAAAAACATAATGTGACTATTGCACTTCGCAATTTCATCTCGTCCGCAACCTGCACATAGTAGCAAATCCGCAGGGCAGAAGTAACAGCAAGACCCTTAATCGGCTGCAGCCTAGCGACCACAACAGAGGATTCAGCACTCGTATTAGCGTCTCGCCTTCAAGCCCATCGTTTGTTGAGCGCTGTTTTAATTGGTGCAATTTCGCCTGCTTCGTACCTGGACAGTATTTGCCCCCTCAGAAGGCGAAATATTGTTATTTGAGAACTTTCTCGTCTCTCATGGCGACTGCGGGAATCCGTCAGTGATGGCGTCACGGCTACTTTCCTTTTAGCAGTTTTCTGGGTTGTAAAAGCATTGTTTTCGCTAAAAATAACATGCTTGTTATCATGTGACGCTAACCTACCACTCTGACGTGATTTACTCTCCAGTGGCGCTTTAAGGTACACATCTTACAGCGTTTTGAATTTTGCCTCCATGTCTTCACCACCGTGTTCGGACCCGGGCACTTTGGCCTCAGAAGCTGCAACCAACGCAGTTTTTATATAGATACGTATAGGCAACCCCCTTATCGAAGTCACGGTGTGTACAGCGCCTCTTGCCGAAAACCTACGACCCCCGATTCTCGACGGCTTCCGTACTCTCGTAGAGAATGCTGTGACTGTCCAAGCTAACCCACCCCACCGTTAGTGTCGCAGTACATGTCAACCAAAAACAACCGCGTTAATTTACTGCTAACGTAAAATAGTTGGCCGTAGATTTTTTTTGTTGTTTGTCTACATGCATTGCATCAGCTGGGGATCACGCGTGCTCAAAGTGGCTCCTGCATATCTTTCGCGGTGATGTACACATTGTGAGCTATTAACACCCGATACAATTTGGATTCAGTCAAGCATCATTAACCGGAATGCCTCGAAATTATTCTACTGCACAAAGAAGCCAGAACGAAGTTATAGCGGGTGCGGAATGATGTCGAGTATTTACAACTTTACAGGGAATTATGCACCGACCCTGAAGAACGCATGGCGCTGCGAATTTGCCTCAGCAAATCTAGCAGAACAGATATTTGGCGCTCTGCAGAGCTATTTAAAGCAATTTCTAACGTTTATAGTTGCTCAAGGAAAATGGTGGCAGCGTCGTCCAGACATTATATTGAAAAATTTCGAGGGATACTTCAGCTCAGCCTTTCAGGGTTATTGACACCAATCTGTCGGCTGCCGTTGCGGATAACTCGTCCGCGTACATGATCTTCGCAGCAATCACGAATACATAATTTTGTCCTCTATTACTTCACACATGAACATTGGAATGCATGTGTAACGTGCAAAGTTATGCAACCAAACAGAGCGGTAAAGCCGCGCTTAAACACAGCTGTACGAACTTGTCTGCTTGGCCTATAAGGGTACTGAATCTGATTTGAAATCTGGGTACTGAAATTTGACTGTATCTGACGCGGATGAGGTTAATAAACTCGCAGGGGTCAAGTGGATGCAGCTAGCACAGGACCGGGTTAATTGGAGGAATACGGGAGAGGCCTTCGCCCTGCAGTGGGTATAGTGAGGCTGATGATGATGGTGAATCTCACTTGGAATTCTTGTGTTTCAGTGGGCCTGATTTCCATTTTGGCACTGAACATTACTGGCGCTGCCCGAGTTGGAAGCTTTCTGCCAACTCGACCATGTCATGTGATCGTGTGACGACACACAATGCGAAAATCAACCAGCGTCCTACCATATTCACTGTTAACAACCACAGCGACAAGCATGCCCGTGATCACAACGCCGAGGCCAAATTTTCCGGAAAACGCGTCTGCAAACGGTATCGTGTTAATAAGGCAGAACAGCGGCTACCTAGCGGAATGGAAAGATACTGAACCACAGTCACGGCTGTGCATTTCAAGCGCCAGCCTCCGCCAGCAAGGACTTTGTTCATTATTTTTAATTTGTAAATAGTTCAGGCAGCTAGTGACGCTTAAGCAAGACGGTGTTAAATGAATGGGATAATCATTGTTCAAATTTGCTCACCTTTCAGCATTCAGCAATACACGAAGGGAAAGATTCTACTGCTAAATCGATCAGGGGGGTAAAACGATTTCTGAGAAACTTTTGTTCCGGCAAAGTAGAGTCGTAGTGAAAAAAAACATATTCATCACGTATTAAGCCGGTTCTGTTGGGGTACAATAAACCTCTAAGTTCAGTTTTTTCGCGTGCTCATGGCGGAAGAGGGCATTCCATCATACACAAAAATCAATTTGGCAGCAAGTCGCTGAAGGCACCTTAACTTGGCAATGTCTTAAGCAGAATAACAGTCCCATCTATGCTATAGAACTTGCCTAATAAGGAGACGTTTGCTCCCGTCCGTACTTTTGATGAGGAGCAGTTTGCATATACTCAGTAGAAATGGTATTATTCTACTTCTCAAACAAAGGAGGGGGGGGGTGGGGGGTGATCGAAGGCTTTGAGTAAATATTAAAGAACTAAATCATAATGTTCACGCATTATCTCTTGCTAAACTGAATACATAATGTTACGTGGTGGCATGACAAGCGATGAACCCGGCGACACAACAGAAACAGAACGACGTGATGATATGACGATGAAATATGCTTTAATGGCCAGCGGGCCTGGCGCGAGCGCTCCGCCCCGCACCACTGCCCGCTTCGTCATCTTCGTAGCATTACTCGGGGCCACCGAGCGATCGTCCTGATCGATTGCTAGAAATACAATGCATGACGTGACGATGAACGCAGACACAGGATTGGAACATGAAACGCTAGGCACCACAATGAATGCGAAGATGGGAAGAATGTTTGCACCGGAGCATCAAGTCAGATCTTCCTCGTTTGCCGAAGGCCAAGGCTCATGGACATGCCGAAAAGCTTGGGCGGGGGTGCTGTCTTCGCTCGAGTGGTCGTGAGGTCGCTTCGTCGTGGGGTCGGTAGGGTTGGCTTTGGGCTCTTCCTGGTCGTCGTGTGTTGTGGTCGGGGCTGGGGACGAGGCTGGAGCAGCGGCTGGTCGGGTATGAGGAAAAAGGGCTGGGGCAGAGCTGGGCGGCAATCTCCACGGGCTTTCGGCAGATGGACCCGGCGTACGGTTGGCTTCGACGGTGCGAGGCGAGGATGGGGATGAACCGCACCTCAAACCAAATGTTACGTGGTGGCATGGCAAGCGATGGAACACGGCGACACAACAGAAACAACGACGTGATGACATGACGATAAAATATGCTTTAATGGCCAGCGGGCCTGGCGCGAGTGCTCCGCCCCGCGCCACTGCCCGCTTCGTCATCTTCGTAGCAATATATAATAGCAACGAGTAATTGTCAAAATAACATTGCGGCCATCGTGCTGTCATTTAAAAACGTTCGTTGATTCAAGATGGCTGGTAACTGGTGAGCTGTAGTGTATTTATAAGACTGCAGTACATGCCGATTAAGAAAATATCTCTGTAATTACCAGCATCCAGTTTGTCCAGAAAATTTGAACCTCAGAAATCTTTAGCGCTTAGCCAGTCATTTGTTCAGTACGCTTTTACGATATGATGCAGTCAATAGCATACAACGTTACAGCACTCCGGCGTATCACTTCAGGAAGACACAAAGTACTCCGTCAGCGCCGGGTGACTTATATAGGAGAAGGTACTAGGTCCTCTCAACAGGTAGCAAGGTCCGGTATAGCCCGTGGGTTGCATGACCGGCTGCCTATAATTCACAGCTCACACGGAAACTTTGCAGAAACTAACTTACAATGCTATTACGTTTATTGCTCGGTGACTGCTAATTCTTTGTTCTTTGACGCTTTTTTTAAGGTCAGATAAGAAGCAGCAGAATATCAAAGGTATTTTGAGGGGCTTCATGAGTTTCTACCCATGAAACGAATTGCCGGCGTTAGGTAGCTTCGCTCGCAAATCCGCTTTGAGAGCAACAATTTCTAATGTAAATCTGACTATTTTCCTCCTCTTTCGCGCAATGCCCCGCTTCAAAGGAATTATTTTCCTATAATCCATGAGTTGTGATGTGTGTTTGCTTGACGTAAAACGCCTATAAAACGTTTTGTGCTTAAAGAAAAAAAAAAGTTTTTTCACTTATGGTAAAATATGACACCTCTCCATCATTCTCGAATTTGCCGCAAAATAAAAAGCAAGCTATCAAGAGAAGTCTCATCGTCTACTTTAGTGAAGTCATGTAAGGTTTGATCTGACTGTTTCTGCTCTTTTTTATTGATTCGAAGGGTAACGTGTACAAGCCAGTGGTCGGCAATTCCAGCTGTGACATTGAGTTATTAATGTTCCAAAATTTATCTGATGAACATAAGGTCACTAATAGACTGCACTGCTGCCATGACACGTGTTGGTACTCTGAGAGTCTGCTTTAGGCCATATTAAAATGAGGAGTTGAGAAGAAGACGTGCGCTGTCGTTCACATCAGTTCGCACAAATGTGAGTGCACGCCAGCCAATACCGGGTAAATACATGTTGCCAGCGAAAGCTTCTGACTGGGTCTAAACAAGGGTATAAGTTGCGAATCATATTTTGCAAGTTACGATGCAGGACTACTGAGCGCCTGGAAGGAGAAGACAATTTTACATGGGTGATATTGCACTAAAGGCTATCGTGGTGCGAAATTTCATATATAGTTTAACATATATATTATGCTAATATGGCAACGGCTCCTTCTTGTCCATTTCGGACATGCATTGATATATTGAGACATGATGTAATTATTTCAGAATTTTAGTACCCTTGTAGCCTGAGTCGCTTTGCCAGGTTAAACCCCATAAGCCAAACCAAGCCTAATACGCTTGCGAGTGACGTTTCCATTACATCAAGAATGCAATGATCAGAGAGAAAAATGGTGTCTTTAGCTTATAAAAATTTCCCAGAGTTCTTGCATTAATTAGGATTATGCGCAACTGCTTCGTTTGTGGTCGGGAGAAACACTTCATAAGCTTTGACTGCTGACCGGCTTGTCATGTGTCTACATCACACGCGTGTCGCTACCCGCCTCCCGTCAAAATCTAGCGAGATTTTCTGGCCTTTAGCTTTTAACAACTTATTGAACCGCCATAGGTTAGAGCGCTGAGTCAGTGTAGTCTTCAATAGTCATGCTGAGAGACAAGATGCCAAATTTAAGTTTTGAACAGACTTTCCACTGCCTTTTTTTTCGTTGTAGTCGACACAGTTGACTAAGACCAGTCTTTATTTATATATTCCCTTATTTGGATGTACCCTTTCAATGAACTCAGCTGTTACTCCTAGTTAGTAACAAACGCGTCGTTCGAAATTCAAGATATCAAGATGGCAGGGTTGTCACTTTCAGCTGCAGTACGGCCAAAGGTAACCAGATTTGCGCGTTGATTTCGGTCATCGAAGTTATTCAGTTTATTGGTCGATTAAGAATTTTTAGTGCATGCCACTACTAGCCAGGATCACCGATTCCACCGATGTCTGTCCGAAGCCGCTCTCTCTTTCTCTGTGAACTTGAAGCGAGAAAGAAAAGGTAGCGCGGCTCAGCCAAAGAAGAGGCGGAATGGCCGCACAGCTGCAATCAGGGACAGAGTGCCGCGTGCTACAGTTGCCGTCGCGGCCGTGACATGGCATTGTTGTACAAGCGCATGGTACTTCGGACTGAGCAGTCGCGTGTCACTCGCGAACCCTGAACTTCGGTCTCTCTCCCTTCGCGTCAGTCACCTTTTCATGGACAGCAGACGCGTACGCGTTGTGCTCACCACCGCGCCTTAACAGGTGCTCGCCTTCAAGCGCACTTCCTCCTTTATGAAAGTGTAAAAATACACAGAAAAATATAGCAGGGCTAAGCAGTGCTAGAATTCCTACTTCGCATTTTATTAACTATGCAAATCGGGAGTCATTTTTTTCTTCAAGGAATGAGCTTCCAATCACAAGTCAGCGATTTCATCGATGTTAAGCGTCTCGTTCATCTCAACAAATCTATTGTGAAAACTTTTTTCCTTTCCATCGAAGACTCGAAAGATAAAACGACACCTAGTAAGGATTGCAGTGCCGCTCGCATTTCCGTCACTAGAATGAGCAAGTCGACATCAGGACCTGAATGTACCGCCACACCCCTAGCAAGGAAAAGAAGCACGCCTAAGGATTCATCGAACAACGAAATGACTTGGCACGGCAATACAATAATAAACCTAGCAGCGCTACAATGCTCTATTTTCGCACAAACTGCGCAGAGAACAGCAGCGAATTCAAAGATAGCAAGGCGAGTTAATAACAGCTTATCGTGGATGAATGGTAAAGCGCGTCTCCCTTTCGTCCATTTCGCGCTGTACCACCCACAACGAGTAGATTCGTTGTTGTGTCCTTGAAGGTCCCGCGGTGCACTCTGAGGTGTTCCGTGTCAATGAATCTCTTATATATCGCTGCTGATGGCGCTGACATAGACGATGCATGGACTGGCTGCGTTATGAAGCATCAGCTTTGCACAGGCGTACACATTCCAGAGTATCACACTGCCTGAGCGGACTTTATAGTTGTACACAGCGCAAATTGTGCAAAGAACAGGAGCAGATTCATTGCTGTGTCCTTGAAACCCCCATCGTACCGTCGATGGACGCGATTTCTTCACGAGCGAGCTATAAGTTCTAGGGAGGTTGGAGTCAACTGGTGCAGCACTCACACCAATGCCTGCTCTCCGGGGCCTCTTGGTCACAGCTGAGCGTCGCATGGGAGGGCAGGTGTTGACCGCCGTCCTTCCTATCTTCTCCGGGCAAATCGAGTGTGCCTGGCTCGCCATCGGCGTCGGTGATTCACTGGTGCGAAGCTGCAAACTTGCGAACAAACATGCCAGTGTTTCGCCAGGATTATCGATCACTCCGGCAGCCAACTAGAGCGGCAAATGGAGCCGCAGTCTCCCACCTGTGAGAGCTAATGAGTGATCAACGTGCACTGCATAAGATCTAGTGTTCTGCTCACACGACCTTGCCTCCGCCCAGGGCTTCGAAAGATTCATCAGCCTCAACGAAGAAATACACGCTGCAGGACGTGTGTCCCATTTCTCGCCCACTTGGCCGAAGCCTTTTGATGGCCGCTTAGGTCCTTTGTACGCCCATCGATCAGGAAGTTAGAATAAAGCCTGCCGCTCATTTGGACAGGTAGTCCAGTGGCCGGTGGTTGAACTCCATCCCTCCCATGCATCCGCAAGATGCAAGTGTAAAGTGTTTCATATATGTGCAGAAATCTGTAGTCAGTATGAAAACTCCGTGTACCGATGACTTCTAAACTTTAGGCGCTGGAACACACAAAGGTGAGCGACGGTTTAAACAACCAAAGGCAAATGCAGAATTAAATAGCAGGTGTTGCGAACTTGCGATCTTCCCTGACAGGGCGAGGGAAAGACGCTAGCTAGAAACCAGAGAGGTTGGTATTCTGGTAGGGCCGCCTCGCCGGTATTCAGCTACTTGTACGATATAAGCCCTGAAGCACGGGGCATGCCAAACACAATAGAAGATTAGAACGTGACGTGGTTGACTGTTTCTTCGTCTTAGACTCTGACTGTGAACAGCATAATGGAGAGAATGGACTCTAATTTACGGAAAAATTGAGTATAATTTAGCATGTATAAGGCAGTGTTTGCATCTATCTCAGGGAATAATGTTCTAAATTTATGTGAGAGAGGGAGGAAAGGAATAATAAAACGTCCTTCCAACAACTCCCCTGTCCGAGAGGACCTGCTCTCCCTCTCTTTTCTGAGAGGGTGAACATGTCAATACAGACTCCGTCTTTACTTTTTCCGCCTAAAATGTTGCCCCTTTATAAAGCGCGCTAGAACACAGGCGCCTTACCTAACCACACCGTGACGCCGCGAATTCCACACGTCGAACCACAAAGATTGTCATCGAATTTCCGTTACGCCGTCCGGCGCGGATCGTAATGAAAGCCATTCATAAAGGCCAGCTTTCACCACGACACCTCCAGTCCTCCACTATATATACAGAGAAGAGCCAAAGCGGGATGGGAAAAAGAGCACAAAATACACCCATTGTTTGCCACTAAAAATGGCGGCCGGCCGTCGTCAGGCTACATATTTCCTTCCTCCATGTCTGGCTGCGATCGAGTGGCGTCGGCGATGCGTATAAATCGCCCAGAGCGAGTTGGTTTCCAATGTCACTTCGTTGGCTCCATTCGGTCCTTTCCTTCGACGCTGTCCTCGACCTGCACAGTGGCAGTGTGCGCGTCGAGAAATGCCGACCAAAAGTGGCCGCAGCATATGGGGCACGTGAATTCTGTTGACCAGCGTTTCGCCACATAGAAGGCGTACTTACAGGCCCAACACTGAAGAAAAGTGGCCGCTATTCGCACTGTTTTGTTTTTCCTTTCGCAGGCGATTTGGCTACAGCCGGATTATTGATCTTTTCGTAAGACGCGACGGCTTGGAATGAAACAGAAGCAGAGAGGCGGTGAAGAGGAAATCAGAAAGCAACAAGGTAATGTGAAAAATTACAAAATAACTTGCTTATGACTTGTCCCACAAGCTCAGCCAGGTTCTTGCGCTCATAAGATATATGCGTGCAGTTTTTCTGCGCAAGCATTCGTAAGCCCTAATGAAATGAAAATGTGGGTTACAAAAGAGAGAAATATATAAAAGGGCGACTCCCTGTCGCCATGGCTGAGATGGCGCTTTAGCTTCTTTATTCAAATAGAGTTTATACCGAAGGTTAGCCTGCCATAAGGAACAGAATTACATACTCGCTATGAGAAAATAGCACAGACTGATGCGAAACATCTGGTGGCACATTTTTCAACCAGATTTGAAAGCCTTCGCGCCATTTTTGTTTCTTATTAGCGAGCGAAAACAACCGCGGTCATGCACTTAATCAGCGCCACCTGGTCCGCGTTTCCTATTTCATTCGAATGTTACTGCCGACACGCCTGAGGGGGTCGCCATTGTGTTTCTCTGTTTCTGGAAGGATACAGCGAGGGCTTTAAGGCGTAACTATGGATCTGGCACGGGCGTGAGCATTTTGTGTAATCCTCATCCTCTCTTTCGGCCTCCTTGTTGCACTCACCACCGGGATACGTGGACCGTCTTCATGGGCTGCTGTATCCATGGCAACGCCGCCAGAGATATTTATTGTCCGCGATTCTGCGCGCGCAGGGAAGCACTTCTTAACACGACACCGTTAAAGAACTTGCTCTGCTGAAAGTACGGCGTCAGCGTTGACTGCGCGGAGAATCGCGAGCATGACGTGGCAGTTGCAGGTGAGCTGGCCGGCCGGTTGTGTGTGTCGTGTTTTAGGCAAGACAACTGAGGGAGCATAGCTCAGACAGGAACGGCTTTATTCCGTCATAACGGAAGCGAAAGAAATGCGCTGCGGTGGCTGGCGCAGCGCGCTTTAATAAGCCACCTTATCACAGTGGCAAGGGTGAGCGGAGAGAGCGTGGCTAAGGCGAGGTAGTTCCGCAGCTTTGATAACACTTCGCGATACCACATCCCTCCGCACTTATTTACAGTTCAAAACAAATTCCTGTTCACGGCACATAGCGGTCGGGTGGTCTCCTCTCCCGAAGTGGGTACCGCCGTTCTGCAGGTTCTGTATCCGAATGGCGGTCTTTCACTCCAGCCTGTTGACGGGGAGACCGGCAGGACTCCGCTTGCTCATCAGATTCCGGGTATGGCGCCAGAGGAGCAGACGCGTCTTCTTCTGGAGCCACTCGGACGATGTGGTTCTTGTGGCGAACCCACTGAAACACACCTCTAGGAGTTACGACACTTAAGCGGTACGAGACTGGACCAGTTTGCGCCAAAATGGTCGCTGAAAACCATTTTTCTCCGCGCCTGAAGTTCCTGACCTTTACACTATCACCAACCTTAAAAAGTCGCTCTTTGTGATAGCTTGACTTACGCCTTAAGGTTTGGTCAAACTGCTTAGCCGATACTTTTGATTGGATTGAAGGCTTTACAAGATCCAACCTTGTGCGAAGACGTCTGCCAAGCAGGAGGAGTGCAGGAACTTCCCCAGTGGTTGTATGAGGAGTGTTGCGATACGCCAAAAGAAAATCAGCAATAGCTGAGCGTAGGGGTACGGACGGATTCTTACGCAACGCAGACTTGAGTGACTGCACGAAGCGCTCAGCCTGTCCATTGCTGCTTGGATGATACGGCGCTGTGCGAACATGACGGGTGCCAATGCTGCGCATGCATTTTGAGAACGCGTCCGATGTGAATTGCGGACCGTTATCCGATACAAGCGTCTCTGGAAAACCGAAACGACAGAAAAGTTCATGAAGACGGTCAATGGTTTTCTCTGCGGATGTATCTCATTTCAAACACTTCTGGCCACTTAGAATGAGCGTCTATGACTATCAAGAGCATCGCACCTCTGAATGGGCCTGCAAAGTCGACGTGAACCCGTTCCCAGGGCCGGCTAGGCCACGCCCATGGATGAAGCGGAGCAGGGCACGGCATGTTGCGCTGCAACTGGCACGACTGACATGCACTCACTTTCTGTTCGATGTCTCTGTCAATTGTTGGCCACCACACGTAACTTCTCGCCAACTCCTTCGTCCTGAAGATTCCAGGGTGCCCCTGGTGCAGCTCCTCAAGCATGAACGACTGGAAGCGCTCAGGAATGACGACACGAGTTCCCAGCACCAGGCATCCTTGCTGCAAAGACAACTCCAAACGTCTGTAGAAAAACGGCTTCAGTAAGTCATTCGGAGCGCGATTCGGCCAGCCGCTTAAAACGTACTGCATGACTGCTTTGAGTACAGGGTCACGACTGGTCTCGCGTGCTATGTCACGGCAGTTTACTGGAAGCGAGTCAAAACGCAGAATTTATCTTCTGGTGCTTCATCATCATTGCCATGCAACGGCAGCCGCGAAAGGCAATCCGAGTCTGCGTTTTCTGCTGACGACTTGTACTTGAGCGTGTAGTTGTAGGCAGATAACAAAACGGCCCAACGCTGCAATCTCGCTGCAGCTATCGTAGGAATGCCTGTTTTGGGCCCGAGAATGGTGTGCAATGGCTTATGATCGCTTACGAGGATGAATGAACGGCCATAGAGGTAGTAGTGAAACTTTTTCACACCGAAAATTAGGGCGAGTGCCTCTTTCTCAATTTGGCTGTAGCTAGCCTCTGCCTTAGTCAATGTTCTTGATGCGTATGCTATTGGCTTGCACATACCATTTGGTAGGACGTGAGAGAGCACGGCTCCGATGCCGTATGCTGATGCGTCGCAAGACAGCTGTAGTGGCAATCCAGGCTCGTAGTGGGTAAGCACGGGTGGCATGGACAGCAACTTCTTAACTTCAACGAAAGCGTCCTCGCATTCCCTGCTCCACACCCAGGGCACATCACTGCGTAAAAGCCTGTTGAGCGGTGGGATTACACTGGATAGGTTCGGAATGAACTTTCCATAGTAGTTAACTAGGCCAAGCAGGGACCGCAGCTCATGCTTGTCATTTGGCCTCGGTGCCTTTGAAATAGCTGCCACTTTGCCATCGGCTGGACGCACGCCATCAGAGCTTACAATGTGACCGAGGTACTGAAGCTGGTCCTTAAAGAACCGACATTTAGGAGTCTTCACCTTAACGCCTCTTTCTGACAAGCGTTTCAGAACAGCTTCGAGGTTACGCAGGTGCTCTTATTCAGTCTTTCCCGTTACGAGGATATCATCAATGTAACATGCAACCCCTTCGAGTCCTTTGAGCATGTTATCCATTATCCTTTGAAAGATTGCAGGAGCTGATGCTATGCCAAAAGGTAGGCGGTTGACGACGTACAACCCTTTGTGTGTATGTAGCGTCAAGTATTCTTTCGACCGTTCGTCCATTTCTACCTGCTGGTATGCTCTGTTGAGGTCAAGTTTCGAGAACTTCTTTCCTCCCGCAAGGATTGCAAAAAGCTCGTCTGCTCTTGGAAGCGGATAATGCTCAGTGTCTAGAATTGGATTCAGGGTGACCTTGTAGTCGCCGCACAGTCTTATCGAGCCATCAGCTTTAATGACCGGCACAACCGGCGTAGCAAACTTGCTGCTAGCCACTGGTGAGATAACGCCAAGCTTTTCTAGCTTCACAATTTCCTGTTCTACTGCCGGACTTAATGCGAATGGCACAGTCCTTGCCTTCAAAAATCTAGGCTCTTGATTGTCTTTGAAATAAAGAGTAGCTTTCTCACCATTTATCTTGCCGAAGTCTTCGCTGAACAGTTGCGTGTACTTTCGTAGCAAGGCCTGAAGTTTCTCCGACGACTCTTCGGTCGCACAAGGCAAACTCCTAACGGCGTTCAGCTCCCAGATACGGCTCCAGTCAAACCGAATCTTTTGTAGCCACTACCGTCCCAGAAGTGAGTGTCCGTCTTGTGGCACCACGTAGAGCGGTAGGCGCTGCTTTTGGCCGTTCGTTTCCACGTTGACTTCAAGCACTCCAATGGGCTTGATTACTTCACCCGTGTACGTGCGTAGTCGAAGACTGGTTCGTTGCGGGTGAAAATCTGGAAAAAGCCTCCTGCAGTGGTTGCGTGAAATTATCGAGACAGCAGCTCCGGTGTCCAGCTCATCTGTAACGGTACACTGTTAACTTTGACTGTCACCATAAAAGGCACTGCACGTGTGTCTAAAGTAACGTCATTCAGAGCAAGTTTTGTTTGCCTGTTGAATGAGCTTACTGTGAGCGTTTTCACACGTCGCGGACGACTTGTGCAAACTCGTTGAATGTGTCCCTTCTTTTGGCACTTATAACAAGTTGCTTGCGAACGCGGACAAGATGCTGCTCCGTGCTTGGGTGAACCACATCGATAGCATGCTACCTACCGTCTTTGCTTCGGGAGTTGGCCTTGAGCTAGGCATTTTGTGTATATCGGCATTCCTTTGGTGCACTACGTGCGCTTCTGTCGCATTTCGCACTGCTGCTTCACAAGACAAGGCACGCTGGACAGCTTTTTGGAAAGTTAGAGCATTATCTTCGGCAAATAATTGCCGTTGGATGTCGACGCGCTGCAACGCGGAGACAAATCGGTCGCGCAGTGACTGATCCAAGAACTCGCCGAAATCGCATGTCTGAGCAAGGTGTCTCATCTCGGCCACGAACTCCGATATGGTTTCAGTTTCTTTCTGTGACCGGCGGTGAAATTTTGCTCTTTCGCCGATGACCGACGGCTTCGGAGACAAGTGATTGCGAAATAGCATTATGAGCGTTGCATAGGGCTTAGACGAGGGCTTATCCGGAATAGTCAGTGACTTGAGAAGTGCGTAAGTTTGCGGTCCGATCAAACTCAGGAGCACGTCTACTTTTAAGTCTTCCGGAACCTTGTTAGCACGCAAATATGCTTCTAACCGCTCTTCATACGAAAGCCAATCAGTTGTAGAATCATCAAAATGCTCAACTTGCCCGAAAGTAGTCATGGCGAAGGCGTTCCCATTGCTGTAGATGCTACAGTTCTTGGTCTTGTGCCGAAGGTCTTCAGTGGGCGTAACACCGGCAGAGATTCGCCATCTTCGTCGCCACTATGTAGTGTTTTAGGCAAGACAACTGAGGGAGCATAGCTCAGACAGGAACGGCTTTATTCCGTCATAACGGAAGCGAAAGAAATGCGCTGCGGTGGCTGGCGCAGCGCGCTTTAATAAGCCACCTTATCACAGTGACAAGGGTGAGCGGAGAGAGCGTGGCTGAGGCGAGGTAGTTCCGCAGCTTTGATAACACTTCGCGATACCACAGTGTGACGTCACGAGATCACGTGACATGGCCGAGTTTACAAGATCTGCCAACTCGAGCAGCTCCTCTGAGATGTCAGGCCGAGACGAGAATCAAATCCGGTAACCTATAGCAGAGTCCGTCAATACCGCTGCCTATAGGTTACCCGATTCGCAACCAGTCAGCTGTAAACACTGTTGTACAAATGTATGGGGTTATACGGTAACACTGTACAAACCGAAAATTTCTCCCCTTATATTTTGCTTTTCCTTTCTTTCAGTACTGCATTTTTATTCTTACGTTCTGTTATTACTGGCTGTATTTCATTGTGCGGCATTGGTATACTAAACACCAGTACTATTGTTTAGCACTAAATATAACCAGAGGTGTGCCTGCTTTTATTTTTATGTTTAATAGAGTACCTGTTCCACCCCACCTAGCTGCTAGGAGAGACGCCAGACAGCCGCGTCCGGCGTCCTGTCCCACTATAGCTGTCAATCATCCTGACAGCCACGCCGGGAACGTGAGAAACGTATCTTAGTTCTTGTCTAGCGTCCTGACAGCGCAGTCAGTGGTAGATAATGATCGATAATGATAGTAAGTGGTAGTGATAGTGGCAGTGATGATGATAATTACAGAGATGACTGATTATGACTTCACCATGTGACGTCTCATCCCGTCATGTCTCATAACCGGAAGCGACGTCATGATTACGTCACGACTGGTCACGTCGTCGCCAGGCGATTCATGCATCATCATTATCATCAGCCTGACTATACCCACTGCAGGGCGTAGGCCTCTCCCATATTTCTCCAATTAATCCGGTTCTGTACTAGCTGCACCCAATTGACTTCTGTGAACTTCTTAACCTCATCCGCTCACCTAACTTTCTGCCGCCCCCTGCTACGCTTTCCTTCCCTTGGAATCCAGTTTGTTACCCTAAGCGACCATCGTTTATCCTCTCTTCGCACTACATGTCCTACCCATGCCCATTTTTTCTTCTTGATTTCCACTAGAATGTCAGTAAATTGAGTTACTTCTCTGACCCACTCTGCGCGCTTCCTATCTCTTAATGTTACCCCTACCATTTTTTGTTCCATAGCCATCTGCGTTGTCCTCAACTTAAGTAGAACCCTCTTTGTTAGCCTCCACGTTTCAACCCCATAGGTGAGTACAGGTAAGATGCAACTGTTTTATACTTTCCTCTTGAGTGTTATTGGTAAGTTGCTAGTCATCACTGCGAGTGCTTGCCAAATACGCTCCATCCCAATCTTATTCTACTTGTTATTTCCCTTTCGTGGTCCGGATCTGAGGTTACTACCTGTCTTAAGTAGACATATTTGCCTACTACTTCCAGTGCTTTGCTACCTAAAGTAAACTGCTGTTCCTTCCCGGGGCTGTTGAACATTACCTTAGTCTTCTGCATATTGATTTTCAAGCCTATCTTTCTACTTTTCCTGTTTAGGTCATCAATCATTCTTTGCACTTCATCCTCTGAGTTACTTAGCAAGGCAATGTCATCAGTCTCCATCTGTCCTTATCCCTAACTGCTCCCATTCCAAGTCTCTGAATACTTCCTCTAAGCAATCTGTGAATAGTACATTGGAGATTGTGTCTCCTTGCCTAACACCTTTTTGGGGGGGAATTTTGTTACTTTCTTTATGCAGAAATATGGTTGCTGTGCAGCCACTATAGGTATATATCTTCCAGCACTTTCACGTACGGCTCGTCTACACCCTGACTTCGCAATGCCTGCATCACCGCCGAGGTTTCTACTGAGTCAAATGCTTTTTCGTAATCAATGAATGCTATGTATAAGGGCTGGTTATATTCTGAGCATTTTTCTATCACCTGATTGACGGTATGGATATGATCGATTGTAGAGTACCCGTTTAGAAAATCTGCTTGATCTTTTGCTTGATTGCAATCTGAGGTTGTCCTGATTCTGTTCGCAGTTACTTTAGTAAATACCTTATACGTACAGACAGTAAGCTGATCGGTCTGTAATTTTTCAGGTCCTTAGCGTCCCTTTTCTTATGAATTAAGGTAATGTTTGCGTTGTTCCATGTTTCCTTTACCGCCGATGACACCAGGCACTGCGTATACAGGGTGGCCAGTTCTTCTAGCACAATATCCCCCCCCCCCCCCCCCCTGCCCCCGTCCTTCAGCAAATCTATAATTATCTACTCCTCTAAAGCTGCTTTCTCCCTTTCTATAGATTCTAATTCTTTCTTAACCTCGTACTTCGTCACTGGCGAAACATCTGACTGCTTTTTCCTACCGCCAATCTCATTATTGTCCTGATTACTTTGGGCACTGTAGAGATAAGTATAGAACTTCTCGGCTATTTTGACTATCTTGTCTATATTCGTGATGACGTTGCACGCCTTGTCCCTTAGCGCATACATCTGATTTTTGCATATGCCCAATTTCTTCACCGCTTTAGGCTTCCCCCGTTCTCTACATCATGCTCCATTTTCTCGTAATTATACTTCCTTATATCGGCCACTTGCGCTTATTGATTAGCTTTGATATCTCTGCAAATTTTATCTGATCTGTTGAATTGGAAGCTTTCATACTTTGGCGTTTCTTAAAGGGGTAGATACACCATATTGCAAGGTTGTGCAAAGCTTGTGACGCGCTTCCTTTGTGCTTGAAGACCAAGTGTTAGACTCAAGGAAAACGTAGAAAATATTGTAATTCCTTCTTTAAAGTTTGTGGAAATGCTCGCTCTTGCATTCCGGACCTATCGCTAGCGCACTGACTATGACGTAGGTTCACTGAAAAAAACCATAATCAAGTATTTGTGACCTCATTGCACAGTTTTCTGACATAAGAGACGATGCGGCTGTTAGCTCGTTTCGGCTGTTCTTTTGCGCCCGTTGCGTTCTAATAGTTTTAACGCACGGACAGCACGACAGCTCACTGTAGCCATAATTATGCTAAATGGCAATATTCATTCACTAAAATTTACGAAGGCTGCAGCCGACGGCGCGGCACTGGTCGGCGGACGGCGTTGTTGTCGATCGCCGTAGCCGAGACCGGAGTGGCCGGCGGCGCAGCGGTGAGGCAGTATAGCCCTCCTTGGCTTTGTACCAGAAAAGACAAATGTCATCAAGACTGCCTGCTATACTCATGCACCAGTATCATGCCTGCACAAGTGCGGAGCCTTCGGCAATGACGCCTCCCGTGGGCGCGCCGGGCGACGAACTGCGCTGCTCTCTGCTTGCCCTATTCGTCGCTGGCCTAGTCAGTTTCGCCGGACGGCACTCGGGGCGGGTAAGCTACTCAACGCTGCAATAAAGGTTCGTCTTCCGTCACCGCTTTACTACAGGAAGTCTATCTTATAATAAAATAGGCTCGATAAAATGTGTGTATGGCGACTATCCTCCATCGGCATAATTTTTCTCTCCACAAGTAGCGCCGACGACTATTCAGGGCCGCTTGCAGCACTGCTCGGCGCACCGCGGTCACACCGGCGCTTCGCGGTGATTGTACGCGCGTCCTGCAATGTAAGCAATTATCGATTTCAGTTCACTGAAAACTATACTCGATGACTGTTTGCATTCGCTAGAATTTGTGATTTTTCTCTAAACGATCACCAGATTCGCACGCATGAAGCGGCGGTCAAAATGGCGCACGAAAGGGGTGCCTCGATCAGTGCAATTCAAAGTATATACTCGCGAGCATTTTCGCACGCTGCTTCATGACCAAAGCCTCTTCCGCTTTTCAATTTTTCCCAGCGAAGCGAGCGGCCGACATCGGCACAGCTACGAGCAACAAGTTGTCGCAGAGCGAGTTGACAACAGCTGTTCGGACAACGGTATGTTTCCGAATATTTTGTGTTGGCGCGGAGTGACAGGGTCGCCAAAACGACGCAAACATGTTTACGGAGGCGGTTGACTATAATGAACTAGTCGACCAACTTTTTCCGCAGTGTGACTACACCATAAGAGCATATGGCGGAGTCACACTGCAAAGAGAGCAGACGACGCTCCTGCTTCTTGACGTCACGAGTTTTTGACCCACGTGATGTCTTCTGTTTCTTGACGTCAAGTAAAAACCTGGCAACTACGAACCGAAACCGAAACTGCTGCATACTAATAATGCGATAATAAATAATTTAATGCGATTTTGGGATTCTAGCACCGTGCTCTATTCTTACAGAATCGCTACGCCTGATTTACAACGCAAAAAATACAGCACAAACATTTTGTGTCCCTACCCTTTTAATCAAATCTTTGGTATCCTAAGGCAGTTTACCAGGATCCTCTCTAACTATCCTATTTCCTACTTCTACAGCGCACTCAGTAATGGTATCTATGAAGGTATCGTTCATCGCTTCTGCACTAAGATCATCATCGACGGTTAGAGCTGAATATCTATTCTGTAGTGAGATCCTGAACTCTTCTGCCCTCCCCCTCACCGCTAATTCGTTGATGGGCTTCTTTCTTACTAATCTGTTTTGTTCCCTCTTCAGATTTAGACTAATTCGAGACCTTACCATACAGTGGTCACCCCATCGCACTTTCCCGATTACCTCTACATCCTGCAGAATGGCGGGGCTAGAACACAGTATGAAGTCAATTTCATTGTTAGCCTCCCCGTTAGGGATTTTTCATGTTCGCTTCCAATTCTTCCGTTTGCTGAAAAAGGTATCCATGAGTCGTAAGTTATAGCGCTCTGTGAACTCAACTAGCGACTTCTCCATGCTATTCCTAGAACCAATGCCATAGTCACCCACTGCCTGATGTTTTCCTACCTTGGCATTCAAGTCGCCCATTATTACTGTATGCGTACTGCGTATTTCCTCTCCGCACTGCCGATTCTACATTTTTGTAGAAGCTATCAACTGCGTGGCCATCATGACTACAAGTAGGTGCGTAGGCTTGTACAACCTTCAGTTTATACCGCTTATTAAGCTTAATTACGATGCCTGCTACCCTCTCTTTAATGCTATAGAATTCATCTATATTACCAGCTATATACTTATTAACAAGGAAAGCTACTGCAAGTTGTCGCCTCTCCGGTAAACCTCGATAGCAGAGTACATGCCCGTTCTTCGGTACCGTATATGCCTCATTCGGCCTCTTAACGCCTGTGACATTCCATTCCATACCCTATAGTTCCTGCAACAGCACTGCTAAACTAGCTTCGCTAGCTAGGGTTCTAGCGTTAAACGTTGCCAGGAGTTTCCAACGGTGGCCTGTCCAGCGGAGACTGTTCCGAGCGCGTTGTTATAAGCGGTTTGCGGCCCCATCGGTAGCGTTGGCTTGGTGGCTCCATGCTCGGCGGAAGACCACAGCGGTCCCGGCAAAGACGAGGCGTCGACTAACAAAACCAACGTTTATTTGAACATCACGTAGGAACGGGCAGAGAAGCAGGCCCGGAAAAAAAACAGACACGCTCACAAAGCAGGTGTCTGGCGTAGTCTCGGCGATGTCTAGGAAGCCTCTCTCGCAGCGGAATCAGCCGCTGCCTTTTATACGCCACGGCCGGTCTCGAGCGAGAGCGCGCGCTCTTCCTTACGGCTTTCTCAATCGCCGCGGGAACAATGGGAACTTTTCTCCTTGAGTCACGCTCTCCGCCGCCGCAAGGGGCGCGACCTGCTCACTGTTCGCTCCCCATCTGCTTCAGCGGCGGCGGGTGGCTTTTGCATGGTTTCGCGCTGTCGCTCGCTTGTTTCGTGGCAAGTGCAGCCCCGAGATGAAAGGGCACAGCAGGTAGATGCTGTAGCGGCATGTCGTCAGCGTACTACGCACGTGAACCGAGTCTTTATATAAGAAACACTGTCGCCCAACAAACGTTCGACAAGCATATGACATTCATTACCGCATGGTAGCTACTGTTGTCCATTTTAATCCGAATTTTCCTCGAGCGTGCACAAGAATAGCAAAAAAAAAACAACAACAACAATGAGCAAGCATCACATCGAAGCTTCTTCGAAGCTAACATTACATCAACTCGTCTGCAACAGCAAAACCGTCTTTCAACGTTAGATTTGAAACCATCCATATATATGAAAATAGTTTCATAAAAATGTAATGTAAGTTGCATAATGCTTGCATGATATAAAGTATTAGTATAACAAAGTAAATACTGTAAGGTTGAGTTTTCAATGTTATTATCATTTATATATTAGCAAATGTGTTGTATGTAAACATTATTTCATTTTGCAAATAAATGCTGTTTTAATGAAATTTTACATGATATTATGCGTATTATGAAAACCAAGAAATGGTTTGATATTCATGACACCACCTGTGCTGGAAGCGGTAAAAAAGGGGCTAATAAATGACGCAGCTGGTGATACTCGATTGCAGTGGCTGACAAACGAGTTCACTTGCTATATCGAAAGCATCCAAGAAACTTCTAAAGCGTTAAAGAAGGAAACTTTTACTGAAGGAACATTTCAAGAAATGCTCTTCATCACGAGTCTATACTGTACAAGTGGTAGAATAACTCCTGGGGAAAGGTGTCGGCTCCGTCCTCACCATGGAAACTCAATAGTGACCTCATTGAGGCTCTCTTGGGGAAAGTAAGACTAATGTGCGGAGAGAACGACATGCTAAATGCGAGGGCCGTAACAGCGGCACTTGACCACATTGTCAAGATGGACGTTTCATGTTTGAGCAAAATCAAGGCAGTTTTCGTCGATGCAAGAAATCATTTTTGGTCGGCCACAATCAGTTACCGAGGAAATGAAGGAATTGTGGTGGCATCTCCTGTCATCCCATTACTGTCGCATATTCCGGTTTAGCTTACGTCGATGGATACATTAAGTTAATCAGTGACCTCGGGTGTGGCGCTCGGCTATCTTTCTTGAAACTAGCGAAAGAAGCAGCCCCATGTACATGTACATTCTTCTACGAGGACAAGAATTCTAGAGGACTGCATTATCCGAAATCAGAGTTTATTGCCCTATTGAACGAGGTTTCCTTTAAAAAAACAACAAAAAAACTCGTGCCTCTACCACACACAAATGCTCTCGAAGTACTTCAAATCCTGATTCAAGCAGCGCAATTGAGAAATCGCCATTGCTGAGTGGCCCTGAAGGAATTAACAACAGCCTATAAGGTCCGCTTCTTTAATATCTGAAAAATTTATCAGAATCCTTCTTGTCAATTATGCCAAGAAAGTGACAGACCGGAATTACAGGCCAGCTCCCTATATGAACATACCGGCCAGGAAGATTGAGACTGAATTTTCTAGCCGCAGGTCACGTTTAGATGAATTGATGAATATGTAGTATGCATAACTTTGAAGCACAATGTTTATCATTGTTTGCAGCTTTTTTCAATTAGGCATAACTGTTCATGCCCATTTCCTTGATTAAATGTTGTTGTTTATCTATGTATTAAACCGACTACGTCTGTTATACACGTACGTGCGTCCGAGACTACATTTACATATTCTGTCTTTCAACCGACTGATTTGTTTTGAACGCAGCTAGAACAGCTCACTCCACTAGACCACTGCAATTTTAAATATATGCGTAAATTTTGTTCTTTACTATGAATCTGAGACGCACCATGAATTTTCGCCGGTGCCTCTTTTCGTCTAAACGAAAACAGAAGCGATTGACAGAATCTCCAGCCAACAGTTTGCCATGCACTCACGTCAGGTCGCGTTACACCTGCTTGCAGCTTTCGAAAGAACACTGCATAACCTGACAAATTTATTTCTGTGCAAAAGTTAGGGGCAAAAAATGTGTACCAGTTTCATTCGACCGCGCTCGGCCGCACTGACGAAGGCGCGCGCGCGTGAGCGGCGTTTACTATATTTTATTCCTCGCCCACGATAAATCTTAGACACTGATTACGGCGTCTTTGCATAAACCATAAGGGGTGAAATTTCAGGACCTGCCGGTTGCAACTGAGGCGGGCGGAGCGAAGAGCGAGCGCGTGTTTCCCTTGCGCGTGAACGGCGGTAGCAGAGGCGCAGCAGTGGGCGGTGGCGACCCCACCGAGGCGCGGCGGGCGGTGGAAACAGACCCCATTGGTGATGCCGTAAGAGAAGAGAAGCGCGCTCTCCCTCGAGACCGGCCGTGTATACGCTCGTCAGTTCAGAGGGAAAGGGAGAAATTCATGTCCGAGCAAGCTCAGATGACTCAGTCTCGGTGTTGCGAAAGAACCCATTCAACTCCTGTTGACGGGCGAGGGCGACGCTCTCTCCCTCGAGCGCCGGGCTTGGCCAGCGTTTGCACACACACGCACGCACACACATTCGGCACGTGTAAATGCTAACGTGTCGGAACACACCCGCGGAAGGAAGCGTATGGCTGCCAATTGCACGGCGCTGCAATGGCCGAAATGCTCGCTGCTTTGCCTGATGCTGCGCTGGGGCCGCGACGGTTGTCGCAAATGTCGGTGGCGAATCGTAACAGCATACAGTACATAAAAAAAAACTTAGAGAGAACATATCGCGTTCCTTTCAGACCGAATCCGATTTCACGACACCCACCCACCTTAGCCACCGGTATGACATGAAAAAAAAAAAAAGACCGCACGCTCTCATGCGTATACAATTAACCTTTCCTACCGACAGCAACAAGGGAAACAGTGATGGGTTCAACTATCCAACGCTGCTGAACCGAATGTCGAGTGTTAGCACAAATCATGAGAAAGTGGGAATTGTGGAATCGTTCATCAGCTTTAAATCGTGCTGAAACCACATGCGGTTGCGGACTTGGCATACGTATCCAAATGGGTTGTCTGTAAACTCTTGGTGGAAGCGGCCGGTGGCGGTCTACCTTACGGCGAGTTTGTGGCCGTTGGATGCTGGGGTTCAAACTGGATGAACCTAGTTTACAGAGAGTTTACAGACAACACAAATGCGTTGAGGGTATTGCTAAGGGGCAGGTTCCAGGAGGCAATCCAGATGGGCAGCGTTGGCGGTGGAGGGAAAAGGCAGACAAACGTTGGAGGCTAGGGTGGCACTGTGTCAAGCAAAGTATTGTATTTGTGATGATATGTACCGGGGCGGACAAAAGTAAACAGCGCACGCTATTCCCTTCTAAAAAATAATCACGCGTTGCATAACTGGAAGTGGCAGTCGTGGAATGTGCGAACCGATAGTAGAGCGTGCCCTTTCACTTGGGCAAATATTGTTTCCTTATCTCCAGTGCAGGAGGCGTGATTTTAATTTGAAGGGATAAGCGTGCTCTGTTTACATCTGTCCGCACCTTTATTGGTACGAATAAAGTTATCACGTGTGTGAAGCAGAGGGAGCTAAGCAGCAGAAGAAGCGAGCAGCGCAGGCTCCTCGCGCCGCACCATAGGTCAAACTGTGATGTCAGACGACCTTCACAAATGCCAGCTCTAAAAACGTTGGCGCTGGTAATTCAGAAATAAAAGTAAACCAAACAAAAAGGACAGAAGTCACGTGATGCGCACTACGAACCTCCGAAAAGTGTCTAGTGTGCGCATCGCGGCGATGAATCTGTCCAGAGAGGATCGTGAGGGAGAAGTAAAATTACAGTATTGCGCTTAAGTCTGCTTAAGAGCTTAAACGGGAAAGCCTTCCTCTTTCCTCTCTCAAACTATAGCTTATGGTATCAATATCGCCAACCATCACTTCTATCTCAACCACCATAATCAATATTCACTAACTGCATCATCATCATCATCATCATCATCATCATCATCATCATCATCATCATCATCATCATCATCATCATCATCATCATCATCGTCATTGTGATCATCATTACTAACACCAGATACATCCTCATCCTCACTATCACGAACTACATTGTCATCGCCGCTATCATGATCATGAAAATCATTAATTACATCGTCATAGTCACTACCATCATCACTGCCACTAACTACCAGTCACTGTCACTACCATCATGATCCCTACCACTACTACACCACCATCGCCGCTATCATGATCATCATTATCACTGCTATCGTCATCATCACTATTACTATCTATAGCTACTACCATCATTAACTATGGCATCACCATATACTGCCAATAACTATCATTAACACTATTTTTTATTTTACTACTACTATCAGTTGCTCTCATTCGCTTGTATATACTACCCAAGCTAACTTTAGCCAAGGGTTGAAAAATAGAACATTTGAGGTAGGCCAGATAAACCACGTCTATACAGCTGCCAGCCATATGACGCACTATAAGGCGAAAAGTTCTGTGCATGATGCCAGTGCCCGTTAAAAAACCCCAGATGGTGGAAATTTCCGGAGCCGTCCACTACGGCGTATCTCATGGCTTTGAGTAAACCAAACCATATTACAGGTACATTCATATAACAATAAAATCCAGAAAGGAAGAGATGTGGGCTCACATCGATCCTCACACGAGTATATGACCAGACTCATGCAAGAGCAAAGTATGAGTATCTATGCGCAACTGAATGTAGATTTACCTCTTACCAGATATTTCACTTAAGGTGATGGCAGCTTTTGAGAAATTCCACAATCAAAATAGACGCGGCATATTCCTGCGCTTCGGCGGCACACTGCTTTGGAATGTATATGAACACCTGTACCGATCACGCGCACTGTGCGAGTGATCCAGCGCTTGTTTTGCGGCTAAGAAAACAAAATTTAGGGGTCTCTTAGATGTCTCTTAAGAGGAGAACGGCAAAAGCCTACCCTTCCTCTTCTGTCCCCCGCCGTGGTGGCGCAGTGGTTAAGGCGCTCGACTACTGTGCCCAAGGATGCGGGATCGAATCCCGGCCGCTGCGGCAGCTTTTCGACGGAGGTGAAAAGCAAGGCGCCCGTATGCTGTGTGATGTCAGTGCACGTTAAAAAAACCCCAGGTGGTAGAAATTTCCGGAGCCCTCCACTGCGGCGTCTCTCATAGCCTGAGTCGCTTCAGGAAATTAAACCCCCTAAAACAAAACCAAACCTTCATCTCCTATCATTTGCTTTAAATCAATGCCTAGTCACTGTAATCATTATCACTCATCGCTAAGCATTTTTACTCGTTTCCAGTCACTTGCAGCCATTGCAAGTCGTCGTTTGACATACTGTTCGTTTCGTAGTCAAGATGAGTCATACTAGTCATTGTAGTCATTACCACTCATAGCTAATCATTTTTACTCGTTTCCAATCAGCTGCGGTCCTTTGAAGTCGTTCGACATGCTGGTCATTTCGCAGTCATGATGGGTCATGCCTAGTAATTGTAGTCATTACCCCTCATAGCTAAGCATTTTTACTCATTTTCAACCAGTTGTGGTCATTACAAGTCATCGCTTGACATCGAGTGACACATCAGCGCACAGGTGTGACGCATAGATCACGCGCCCAGATTTTCGCTCCATGAGCCTAGGAAGGCTTTCACTTTAAAATGTGAAACCAGTGAATCATCGTATCTTTGATGGCACGGATTTTTCCCGGCCGATTCTGTGAACCCACAGTGACCGTCGTTGCAGATCAATTTTTCCTTTCGAAGCAAAGAAAAGGCCTTTTCTGACTCCTTAATGTTGCCACACCCAAAGGCACAGCAGCCAAGCATTCTGCCTTTGTCTGTGTGTGCCCCAAAAATTTTATCCGCTTCGACGAACAATCGAAAAAACTAGAAAATCCCGCACAAGACGCGTATTCCGGGCGCACGTTTGGAAGAAATATAGCGACGCAAAGTCACGTGACCCGCATCAGCCAGTAGGCGGCCGGCGGTGCGCGGAACAGAATTATTCCAGTTACACTAGCCCCCCCTCCCCCCCCCCCCCCCCCCACGCCCCCCTTTCCTATGGAGCCTTCACTTAGCCTTCACTGATGTTTGGCGCTCCTAGCGGCCGTACTTGCAAGCTGCGGGGTCGCGCGCTCATCATTGCACGCTCCGCTTCTTGGCAGGGCCACTCCTACAGGGCAACGGGCGGCCGTAGCCAGACATATTACAAGTATTATTGATAACAGAAATTCGCCCACAAAAGAGCCCCGGCTGCACAAAGCAAATAAAGGAAGTGCCTTACAAATAATCAAATAATGCATCGTTTAGTTCGTATTGTCATTGTCCATAACGCGCAATGATCGACGATACAAGTTGGCATTCCATAGCCTGTTTAACGCCAACATTGTAGGAAATCATATTTGAAGATATTAGTGGCACTGCACTGGACATAGTGCGTTGTGCTGTTATTTGAATATACATAAGTTTTTAGTTTATACACAGCTACGGAAAGTGTTCTATTTAAATTGCGGACTACACAGAGAGCTATGAACAGAAAATGGTAGGTATAGGTGGTAGGTGTGTGACACGCAACATGCAGAGTTTGCCAAGAAACAAACACAAAGAAGTTTTTGGAAGGGAAGAATTTATTTTTACCTTGGGGTTCGCATTGCTTAATTTGTAAACAGCCAGAAACTATGGGCCTGGTGCGCTGCAGCTTTGGCCGAACATGTGGCGCCGTCTGGGAGGCGCCGCTGTAAAAGGCGGCTGTCTGGATCCGCAGCCGTGGGTAGCGCCGACGCTGTGTTCCGAGTTCTTTTTGGTTCCCCGTAAGAATAAAAAAATAAACGCCGACAGAAACAATGGCCTGTACTTACTTAGTCATTTCGAATCTCATATCGCACCCATTGCTTTTCGTTTCGGCAGCGCATTTCCCACGTTTTTTTTTCTTTTTTTTTTTGTACAGCACTTCACGCTAGGTTTCTTTCAAGCATCCACGAACGATCGCGCAGCACGCGAAAAACACAATAAACGGGTCTTTTTTTTTTACTTCTGGACCCAACTCGAGCTCTAAAAGTTGTTACAACTACTAAAAGTTGTAACCAGCGCTGGCAGGCCTTCGGATACGGCCTGTGTTGTTGAGAGCGCGGAGCCTTCCTGCCCAACGGGAGCTTTTTTTTTCTTTTCTTCTTCTGATGACTTCCTAATGATAGTTTCCAGCTGTTCTCGGCGCTCACTTTTGGGAAGCCTAGCCTGACGTAGAAGACCGACATGGAGAGCGAAGCACATTGCAGGAGTGCGCGCTTTCCGACTTGCCACACGTTCATGGCTCCTGGCAAAGAGAAAACGTCCTTTTAAACTAACAGCTCGATCTGCTGTTGTGTTTATGGGTGTCATAATAGCTATAAAAAAAAAACATCGGGAAGCAATCGAAAATCGTTTTTTTTTTGCGGTTTCCTTGGAAATCATACGAGAGCGATGTGTCGCATCGTTAACAGTGGCATCCGGCCCTACAGATGCAACGGGCATCCGTGATATTGCGTGGGTTCGCCAACAACTACATACAAAAAAAAAAAAGAATTACATATGTGGTGAAGAGATGCCGAAAGGGCCGAATAAAACGTACCTCCAAGCTGACGCCGTAGAAGGCGGTTTTCATTACGGCAGCGTATTTTCTGAAGATATCCGAGGGCCCTTCTCCACTGTGAAGTTCCCCGCGCACTCCATGCACGTGCTGGCTTAGTACAGTTTCTGAGCGCGCACCAAGCAGTTATTCTTAAAGTCTCAGCATTCCCGATCGGCCGAAATCCCCCGAACAGCACGCGCTGTGGAGCTTGGTCAGCCATGGCTGTTTTTCCGCGCACTGCACCGTCACCACTCATTTCGACGCATCGAGTAGAAAATAAAAACTACGGTAGAACTGCCGAGCGCCGAAACAGCACGTACACGCAAGGCCCGACGCGCTTAGGGTACATCTCCATATACAGCCTGGTCGTCCCGTCTTGGGGAAAACGGTTTTTTTTTTTTTTTTTTAGGAGCCTTTTTATTGCCCAACGGAGCCCAGCTCTCGGCTGTCGCTTCTGGGGGGTCTAGCATGCCGTTTCCACATACACTGCCACCGAGGCCACTGCTGCGCATTGCACACTGGCTTAGTTTTTGTTTTATTTATGTCTTTACTTTCAAAGTGCCATATTGTTCCGGTTCCGAATTCCTACTTCAAAGAAGAAAAAGCCCGTAGAGCCGCCAGCAGAAGCGCTCGCGCGCCGACGATGCGCTGCGCCCAAAGCGCCGGCGGCCTTCTACCAGATGGCATGAATGGGTAGCGGCTTTCTTCGCTTTGCTTTTGGTTTATTTTTCAGCACACACACATGGTACATGTGTCTGTTATGTACGCGTGTGGCACGAGGCAGGAAGTGACCGAAAAAAGTTTTCTTCTCACAAGGTTTCTGCCGAGAAAAGTAGACTTCGCGTTCACTCCGCCGTCTCTCTCCGACGAGCAGACATACCACATACGGATGCGCCGGCGGGAGGTGGCGCTACTTGTTCCGGAGCAGTGGCGCCTCCATACCAGCGCACTAGGCCCATAGACCACGTTTTCCTAAATTGTTGGGAAGGGGTATACTTTTGGGATATTTTACAAAGGACTTTAAAAAAGGAATTTCCATTAGACTTGCATGGTATTAGGTACTTGCCAGTAGAGAATGAGGATGGGGTGCCATTTGACCTTATTATGCTAATGGCCGTCCACTGTATTTGTCGCTCGAGAATGGCAGGATACCATTGCGATCCTGACGCACGGCCAGCACGGATCTATTTTCGGGAAGGCATGAATAGATATATTGAAATTCAAAAACTTGCTCCTGAAGCTCTCGAGTGGCTCGGAAGATTGGAGCCATTAGTGACCCTAAGAGAATTTTAGCATGACGACGCCACAACCCACCTGGCTGATTGTTTGTATTAATGAATGCTCATTGTGCCCTGTAAGTGGTTTTGTGTATTGTGCCGAAGTCAGGCAATAAAGAAAAAAAAAGAAACAAACACAGTTAATGACATTCTAGTCGAAGTCAATAAGAAGAAATTGACATGTAATGTGAAGGCAAGGCAACCAATGGTCGCTGTGAGTAACAAATTGCATTGCAAGCGAAGTCATGCGTAGCCCGAGGTGGCAGAAAGTTCGGTGGGCGGATGAGATTAAGTACTTTGCAAGGGCCAAGTGGACGGAATAGATACTTTCATCCGTTATTTTATGAACGAGAATGACCAATACGCTATTAGCCGTAAAAACAACGCGCGCTGTGGACGTTTCCTTCGCACGGGAGGCGATGCGCTTTCTGCGCTGGAACATTCACGGCAACACCGCCTCAATGTTTCCTGCGAGCCACCCGCTCATTGCGGTACTTTCAGAGGGCCGGTGAATTTATTGAACACTTTTACCCAAGAACGCAATCGGTTTGCTGTGACAGAAGGCCGACGCCGGCCGTATACCCAGAGTTGTCGAGAAAAAACTTGGTACCGTTGCGAACATACCGCAAAAAATGCGCACGTGATTTCTTATAAAAATTGCGACACAACCGTTCGTTGTGCCGCGCGTCTTACCATTTGGGCTCCCATTTAAGCATCCATCTGCTAGTCAAGTCAGATGATAGTTTACAATAAACAAACAAACAAAAAAAAAGAAGATCGCGGAATGAAAAGAGGTTTTTAAAAGCGTTATCGCGTCTGCTCCGAAAGCGAAGTTCTAGCGTCGTCCTAATTTTTGTTCACCGTCTCTTTTCGCCATGGTCATGGGCAGCGCCCATGGCAAGTTTGTTTGTTTGTTTGCTTGCTTGCTTGCAAAACTGGGCCATCAGACTGAACATAGCTGCCAGAGGACACTGCCGCATCAGAGGCCATCGGCTGGCCGCACCGAGGCTGTGTTATGAGACCATCTGCATTGTCTCGGGTGCCTGGCGAGCTTCGCCGTGCACCTCATGCACCTCAGCCCGGTGTGAACGGGAGAGCTGGTTCAAGAAACTCAGCGCTGGATTTGCGGCGCACAGTGACGTCTACCAAACTGCTATAAATCCCCCTTGTGCGCCTGTTCGGCCTCACGTCCCAGTTGTCTCACTTCTAGTGATGCGCTTTCCTGCCGTTTTGACGCGGGCGGGAAGCAAACGCGGAGCAGCATGATGCGTACACTTTTCCCATCCTGTTATCTGACCTTCGCCAGGGGACCAAGAAAGTAGGTGGTGAAACGGGTGCGCATTGTATGTTTGCTCGACTCCACGAACGTCCGTAGTCCCGTCGCCCGCCTCTTCGGCGCTGACACTCCTGAGTCGGCAGGGCCTGATTTCGCTGTCTCAGTCGAGGCCGGCCCTTGCTGGTGGCGACGCTCAATGGGCCATCGGCGTGCGACCTCTGCCAAGATGCGCTCCTCACTCTCCACCCTCTTGTTTTGCCGCGCACGATGTAACCCTTTGGCTGGCCACCCTAGAGTTGCTGAAATCTTTGCATCATCATCAGCCTGACTATACCCACTGCAGGGCGAAGGCCTCTCCCATATTTCACAATTAACCCGGTTCTGTGCTAGCTGCATCCACTTGACCCCTGTGAACTTCTTAACCTCATCCGCCCACCTAACTTTCTGCCGCCCCCTGCTACGCTTTCCTTCCCTTGGAATCCAGTTTGTTACCCTAAGCGACCATCGGTTATCCTCTCTTTGCACTACATGTCCTGCCCATGCCCATTTTTTCTTCTTAATTTCTACTAGAATGTCAGTAACTTGAGTTATTTCTCCGACCCACTCTGCACGCTTCCTATCTCTTAATGTTACCCCTACCATTTTTCGTTTCATATCCCTCTGAGTTGCCCTCAACTTAAGTAGAACCCTCTTGGTTAGCCCCCACGTTTCAGCCCCATAGGTGAGTACAGGTAAAATGCAACTGTTGTATTACTTTCCTCTTGAGCGATACCGGTAAGCTGCTAGTCATAATCTGCGAGTGCTTGCCAAATGCGCTCCATCCCAATCTTATTCTTCTTGTTATTTCCTTTTCATGGTCCGGATCTGATTTTCTTTTCAGGGTACCGCAAAAGGTGATAGTTGGGCTCATTCTGTTTTAACCTCAGCGAAACGGGAAAAGCTCGCTAACATGGAACAGCGGTAATCGTGTCGATGCCATCTTTACCACTGTTGGTGAGCAATCGAGCGGAAATTCATCAAGTGCCCGGGTGCACAGGAGAAAACTCCGAGGCGCCTACACTCTCACAATTCCGGCTGATTCGATCACCTCATGTTCTACGCGCAGAGCAGGGGTGTTACAACGTTAGAAAGTGATTGGGTGTGAAAGGGCATGCTTACGAAGATGGCGGCAACAAGAGATCGTGGACATATTGTGTAAGTCGTTGAGAAACAGAACGTCGGCGCCGCTGCGCCAGAAACGTTGCGCCGAGCTATAGTGGCTCTCAAAGAGAACTCGCTTTGTATTAAGCAAAGTAAAGGGAAGCAGCTGGTTCGCCAAGAGAGCGTGGAAGCAAAGAAAGAACGACGGATGCATTAGCTTCCTTGAACAAGAATTTTGGATTAACTTAATTGCCTACCATATTAGTTGCCACGAAATAGTAGGGGCTAGGATAAATGCCTCCCTTGGCGTCTTCTGTTTGCAATGTGCGAAGATACATTGAATTAACCTCGATTTCAATTTCATTTAACATCAACCGTGGGCTTAAAAAATCACGCTTCTCGAAATGGCCACTTTAGCGAAAAAGGAAGAAGAAAGTAGAAGCCATTCCTGCAAAAATGTCGGTAAAATTTGGTGTTCATAATTCTTGAAGTGACATGTTTGCAAAAATTGTCTAACATACAACAGATCTCTTTGGCCAGCCATTCGTGTCGTTATAACATAATATGCTAAATGTACCGCTTTCTTGGGAGCTGCAAGAACAGTTAGCTAGAAATAAACGTTAATAAAGCTGTGCAAAGGAATTACACAATTACACAAAGGAATTCACAATAAAAAGCCAACAAGGGTGGGAGGCAGGCGCGCATATACGGCGGCATATTGCTTTAGCGTGTAAACTCTTGTTCCAAATAGACGTGCCGCACGCGTGATGATTACTTTCGCGCTTGTTTTGCGAGAAAACGAACAAAATGTTACAAAAAATGAACCACCTTATCTCGAACGAGCAGCTGCTTTTGATGCCATGAAGTTTGCCTGTCCTATTCTGTTATGCCACATTACCGCCGTTATAGAGCTTTTTTTTTTTTTTTTTCGTTCAGAAAGGTAGAAAAATGCTTTCCTCACTCGGTGTTACACGCAAAGGCATAAGCATCCAGGCATGGTTCCTCGGAATTTATCGTTTTTATTCCTCCACGAACAAAAGAAGGAAGAGAAACTCCCACACATAGAACGTATTCCGCACGCGTGCATGTAAGGGATATGGCGGCGTGAAGTCACGTGACCCGCATTAACCAATTGGCTGGCTGGCGTCGACTGGAAAACGAATGGCACACCCTAAATCATTCCGTCTTCTGCGCAGAGCTGTTTGCGCGGCGCCTCGGTCGCTTTCGGGAGGGGGGGCAGGGCTTCGGGTTGTACTCAGGTGTGGGGATTAGTGCAGTGCTCTGTAATGCAGTATACATGTAATTAAAATGTTCTCTCAATTACACTCCGTTTTATAAGCAGTTTACGACAGTGTCAAAACTATGCAATCATTCACGTCTTCTGGAAAACCACAACACATTTTATCACATGTGCAATCTGCCAGTAAACTATTTATTGCTTTAAAATGCGCAGAACAAATGCTATAAAACTTTTTTTGCACGAGATAAGGTCCAAAGAGAGTAGTAGCAGCTAAAGGATTAATTAAATATTCAGAACACTTGGTCGACTTCCTGCACAGCGCCAAAAACCGTGGCATGTGGAATTTCACGCTTCTTCCCCCCCCCCCCCCCCCTTTCTCGTCAGTCAAGACTAAATGCTAGAGAAAAAAAGAAACAGTCTAGTCAGTCATAGAAGAGCGGAATTTAGGACCCCTCCATTGAATGGTTTTTTCCGAGTAAGAGAAAAATAAATTCATAACTATTCAAGCGATACTGATTAAGCGACACAAACTATATAAACGCAGGAAGAAAAAGGAGAACCGCCACGGGCATATATGCGCGGGGTAGCGCAGGTTTGCCACAACAATTGCAGCGGAAAGCAGTAAGTATGCAGGGCACAAGGAATGCGAAATAAAGAGTGTTAACAACAGGTAAAAAACGCAAAACGTAAAAATCGAATAAATTCTATGCAAAAGAAGCAGAGTGTGGGACAACTACAAACAACCTAAACAGATCGGGAAAAAGGATAAAATGTCATTTCAAGGGCGGAGTAGTTTTAAAACACCGCGAAACGGCATGAGGATAGGAGTCGAGAACGTTACTAATGAAATAAAATACATGGAAGCGAAACTCAACGTATTATCTCATTTCGCAGTGCACCACTGGAAGAAGCCGGTGGTGAGTGTTATGAAGGAACATGCGGCAAAGTATGCTACACCATTCC
The DNA here is from genome assembly GCF_055883805.1 of Amblyomma maculatum. Taxonomy (NCBI): domain Eukaryota; kingdom Metazoa; phylum Arthropoda; class Arachnida; order Ixodida; family Ixodidae; genus Amblyomma; species Amblyomma maculatum. The sequence goes on along the minus strand of NC_139350.1, from coordinate 5,784,475 downwards.
GGACGCAATGGGTTCTTAAAACTGTGCTACAGATATGTATTGTGAAGCCACTCATTCTACCGACATGCTCGCTGCCTGCTGGGTGTTTCTCCGAGTCACGCAAGCGTCTCGTGCCACCTGGCACGGTGCACTAAATTCCCTTACTAATACCAGTCGTTCAAGGTATGCAGCCTAGACAAAAACTCCATTCTAGAAGCACTACTCAAACACCATTGCAAGAGATCGAAAGAGAAAGGCCCACTGCAGCAGCAGGCAACGCTCGATTCGAGTGCATACGACGCCGGCGTCTGCGAACGCGACTTGTGTGAGTAGATTGGGTGTTTTGGTCGTCTGCGGCTGCGCGAGGTTCGTTTATCGAGCTGAGGGAGGACAGCCTTCAGCTGAAATGTTTTTATCATTCAAGCGGCAGCATTAAAGAGGGTATTTAGTCTGCGGGGCAGCATGTGTTGGACAACATGCGAGGCTATGTCAGCCTTGACAATACACATTTATCGGGGCTATAATAAATATATATATAGACTTCGAAATTACGTCTTATAGTTTGCCATACTGCCTGCATTTATTGCTGCCTCTCCGAAAAGAAACTGGAAAAGTATTTCGGTAAGTTTTCATCACATGTAAGTTCGTGGGTCTCATTCCCGATTAGTGCCCCACTCACTTTTTGTTTCCTGGCGTTAAAAAAAAAAAAACACTCCTAAAACCCGTTCTCTGTAATGATTTCATAGGTTCAAAATCTTATACACAACGTTCATGGTTACTCTGCGCTGAGCGAAGATATTATATCGCAATGTGAGATTAGAAAACTGCTTTGTAAACTTTTGGTGCCATGTATTCCTACGCGTGCTAAGCACTTTCTTGTCAACCCAAGTCGGGCAAGCCTAGGCGAGCCTACCGACTGCAGCGCCACCGCATCTTGCTTACTGCAAATTTAGGTCTAAACTTTTCTGCCATGTTTTCTGGTCACGTATGAATGTGATGGGAAGTTTTCATTGTGAGTGTACAAACTCACAAAGGCAGCCTTCACACATTACTAAAATACAATTTTGTTTCTTTTTATTGCCCCTTACGTTCAGAGCGTACAGAAATTCATTCGACACACAAGGAAATTACTATCTGTCCGAACAACAACGAACGTCATAATTATTCTGGTGCCTTCGGGTTATCCAGTTTAGAGAGGCTTGACTACTAACCATAAAATAAGCTCGCACATGTGAAATTGCAAGCTCAATTTATCTCTGACCCGGAAATTAAAAATGAATGCAAACCGAGCGTGCTGAACTATGACGGTAAATTTAGGGTTATTAATTGCCCTTTATACTATATTGGTGCCTTTCGTTTCTTTATCGCATTTATAGAATGCGTGCCGTCTCGTGACTTCAGTTAGCTTAAGTGTTGTGGCGTGGAGGTGATGGCAGTAGAAGAGCAAAAAGACAGGTGAAGATATCAACGGAAATTAACATCATTCGGTAAAGTTTTGTCCTGAAATTAAATGAACATATTAGCGGCGGCATCAAACGAACGTGCACGGCGGTCATCGACGATAAGACGGGCCATCGATCCTAGCCGGGCGTACTTAAAACTATCAGAATGCAACCTTCAAAATAAGGCGCCTACAGAATCTCGAACGTCGCAAACAACTACGCACGGCTACAATCGCTCAACCCGAATCATGTCGCCTATGGCAGATCAGACAACTATAAGCCACGCAGTTACTTAAAACCTGATTGTCGGCCCGCTGGACGTTACACACGTGCACTCGGTGACCAAAAAAAAGGAGCCGTACGTATTAGACGAGATCTGCATCCGTTTCTACAGCCAGCCTCAAGGAGTTCGTCTCATGGACTGCATCGTCTACTTCAAGGGCTTGCTATATTGCACAGCTCCCCGAAGCTCCCCGAGCAGCTATCTTGTGCAGCGATAGACACAGCAGCAGTTATACAGTCGTCAGCACGGCTGTCTAGAGCCCTGTGTGCTGCAGAGCAAACCAGGTCAAATATTGTCGGGGCTGCTTTGTAAGTGACGCAGTGCAGTTGTCAGCGCAAATAGTATGTCTCCGTGCCTTCGTTCTAGCGCCATCCTTGACCCTAGAAGCCGGCATAATTTCAATTCCCTTTTTTTTTTTTTTTTTTTGGGGGGGGGGGGGGTGGTGTTCAAGCGCTCTAGACAGACGTGCTGATGACTGTACAACCTCCGCAAGCAGTAGCGCGAATGAAGATGGACGAATGCCACGAACTCATTCGCTACCATTCGCAAGGCGACTCCCCTCTTGCTTGCAGCGCCCCTAGCGGAGCCGAAGATTTTTCTTTCTCATCGCGATCCTCCCTCTCAAGGCGGGCTACAGCACCCGTCACACTTCCCCTTCCAGTCACTACGCAAACCCAGGGCCCTTAAGGGTCAATGAATGACAACTGTGGTGATGATGATGACTAATTATTGTCATTTTGAAGTGAATGACGACGTAACAACGCCTGCTGCTTCCGCGCTCGAAATTCGGTATCAAAGCACACAGGCTACTTCCGAAATGGGTCAGTTATTGCGA